>NC_053024.1:698759286-698854885 GCF_003073215.2 Triticum urartu | reverse complement strand
GAATTCTGGCATGACTTGTGCTACAATATGTAGGAAATATCGAGTGGCCTGGATTTTCTCGAAAAATAATGATCTAATTTAGGTTTTTTAGTACATATATTTAACTGTACAAGTTTAATCTTTGAATTATGAACGTAGGAAATGTCGTACTCGGACGATGACAGTCTCCCGGGGGAGTGCAGCTGGTGCCACGACGATCGAGGTATGTGCGACAGGTTCGTTGAGCTGAATGAAGATCAGCGCTTCAGCATTAAGCTCGAGGAGACCTTCGATGTTGAAACGGTACGCAACAACGACAAGTGTTTTTTCATAATTAAGCATGACTTCAACTATTTCAACGTCTAATTTTCATCTTTTACAATTAGACTAGCTTATCCCATGCCATGCAAGACGCTATGTCTTGAAGAGGATGGGTTTTGAAGACCATGAAAATTTTGAAACAAAGAAAATACACCTAAGGACCCATCATGATATCGATTTTGAAGTAAATCTGTACAATTCTCAGAGCGTAACCCATTTTGTTTGCCAAAATTGGGAAGCACTTTGCAAAATGTATGGTTTTTATGAGGGTATGATTGTCACCATGGATCTTGGTAATCCTGATATCGAGCAAGACAATATGGACATTTGGGTCCTTGTTGATACGCTTCCGATTCTACCGCAATGTGAGTTTCTCAAATATAGTTAGTAACTAATTTATATTGTTTATTTCAAAATAGTTGACAGCTTATTTCCATTGACAGCTTATTTTGAATATTCAAAGAATGTGCAGAAGATGGTAGACAAAACCCACTACAATGATGGCTCCGAATTAACTTATAAGGAGAAAAGTCATTTGATTGCTTATTGTACTTTTCTTGAGAATTACAATACCTATTATTGAACTCCTCCAAATTATGGTGAATACGTGCCACTAGTGCAAGTGTTGAACCACGGTAACTTCTATGGAGATACCCTGGTAAGATTTTTTACTATTACGACATCCGTGCATCTTTTGCATACTTCTAAAACTAGTACATCATTGCTAACTACAAAGTTATTACTATGTTTTTCAACAGGAAATCCCGATGGATTGTGTGCCTCATCTGATGTATCAGAATGGTCGCCTTGCAGTTATGAACATACAACCAGGTCAATCTAAGGAGCTCACCTGTGCATATCGGATTTCTAAAACTGGTGAACACATGCTAATCAAAGAATGGAAAAAATGTTTGGACATTCGCAAGGAGGTTCTTGGAAGTAACATTAAGCGAAAGGCAAGAATTGGAGACAGGATAATCTCCATTCTCCATAATGGAGAGTCAGGGGCTATCTTGTTTTTTGCTATTTTACCTTAGAGAATATAGTAGGTCCTAAGAGAATGTAGTAGGTCCTATGAGGTAAAATATGTTTATTATGTGATACAATGTGTTAGAGTTGATGATGAGGAGTACTTGTGATTACGACTAGTGACCAATTTGGTATGTGATGTCTCATTGATGAAAATGATGATCTTGAGGAGGTGTTATATGACAATGATGTATTATGATGATAAGTTGTTAATGATATGATGATGATGATGATGATGATATTTATTATATCATTGGGTGAAAGAACCGCGGATTAGTTTTAAGTGGATGTCCATCCACTTGAAACTAGTCCACGGTTCTTTCACCCCGTGATGTAATAACTCATTATGATGTAAAAACAATTTCTAAATTCCTGTTGTATGAAAACTTGTGTAAAGGTGTACGAATACAACATGAAATAAAATACGAAATAGTAGTAGCAGCGCGGGGAGGGAGAAGCGCTACTACTAATTACCAGTAGCGCCCCTCCGGGAAGTCGCTACTACTAAGTCGATTTAGCAGTAGCGTGGGAGGAGGCACGCTACTGCTATACGTTAGCTGTAGCGCCTTATTAGTAGCGCAT
Source organism: Triticum urartu (assembly GCF_003073215.2). NCBI lineage: Eukaryota > Viridiplantae > Streptophyta > Magnoliopsida > Poales > Poaceae > Triticum > Triticum urartu. The sequence goes on along the minus strand of NC_053024.1, from coordinate 698,852,974 downwards.
CGCCCTGCGCTACTGATAGGCCTAAAGCCCGCGCTGCTGCTAGGCTTTTCCCTAGTAGTGGGCGCTCGAACGCGCGGGCGTAGTACATGGCCGTCTGGAGATCCTAGGGTCCACGAAGCTCCACGTCCACACGGATGTGGTTCGGAAGTCCACCGACGAAGAGGTCGGCCCGCTGCTGCGCCGTTACGCCCGACGCATGGCATGCCAGGGCCTGGAAACGGTCGGCGAAGTCCTGAACCGTGGAGGTAAAGGGAAGGCGGCCTAGCTCTGCCAGGCGGCTCCCGCGGATCGGTGGCCCAAAACGAAGGAGGCAGAGCTCGCGGAAGCGCTCCCAAGGAGGCATGCTGCCCTCGTCCTGCTCGAGGGCGTAGTACCAGGTCTGTGCCGTGCCGCGGAGGTGGTAAGAGGCAAGCCAGGTACGCTCCGAGGCGAGGTGCGCTGCCCACGAAAGAACTGCTCGCACTGGTTGAGCCAGTTGAGGGGATCCTCCGTGCCGTCATAAGTGGCGAAGTCCAGTTTGGCAAACCGCAGCGGTATCTGAGTCGGAGCGACGTGGCCGACTGGCTCGGAGGTGCGAAGCAGCGAGGATTGGGGCACCCGTCAGCATGGTCGCGGTCCGTGGAGTGCCCCGCCGAGCCGGAGGGATCGCCGAACTGCAGAGTGGGTGTCGGCGTGTCTCCAGCCGACGTGTAGACGGGTGGCGGCGATGATCCGGTCAGCTAGGCCAGTATGGGGGACGGTGACGGCGGGAAGCGCACTTGCTGGATCGGTACGCCTCCCTACGTGGGTGACCCGGGCCCCGTGCTGGGCGGGGGCGGGGCCGACAGCTGTGGCGGTACGGACCCGGGTGGCGTGGGGGCGCAGCGAGGGCCGGGGCCGGCCACTGTGGCCATTGAGGCGCGGCAGCGGGCAGCGGCGGGGCCGGCAGCTGCGGCTGCCCGGACCCAGGAGGCATCGAGGGCGCGGCGATCACTGAAGCCGGCCACTGCGGCCAGTGGGGGGCGACGGCGGGCGGCGGCTGACCGGGCCAGTGGTGGTGTAGAGGCCCGATCGGCGCTGTGGTGGCCGCGTACCAGGGCAGGGCGGTTGGCCCGGTCACGGCGATCGGCTGCAAGGGCGGTGACTGCCCGTAGGGCCCGGCCAGGTAGAGGCGTATGCCCTGGACGGCGGTGACGAGGTCGTTGAGAATCCCGTTCATCTCCGCCGGCGAGTAGATGGCGACGGGCGGCGCGGTGGAGGGCGGCGGCGTCTGGCCGGTGGAGGCACCGGCGGTGGAGTCCAGCGGCGCGGTGGGGAGAGCCAGCGGCGCGGTGGTGACGGGCAGCGGCACGGTGGTGACGGGCAGCGGCCGATTGGGTGGGGGTGCAGACATGATCGGAACCGAGCTACCTGATACCAAATTGGTAGGAGCTAGGATCCTACTTGGTCTAGGGCGTAGGTTGTACGGGAAGGGGGAGGGTTGACGGAGATGCGATTGCGGCTGCCGGCGGCGGGGCGCCGTGGCGCGATGAAGAAGAGGCGGCGCAAGAGGTGGCTAGGGTTAGGTCTCCCGGCTCCCTTTGGGAAGCCGATCAAATAATGATTGCTTCTTGCTTGATTAGATTGATACATCTTCTCTCCTTATATAGAGAGGTTTACTTGACTTCTAAGAAAATGACCCTAATAACGATAAGATAATTGGGCTAAGCCCCTAATAGTGATAAGATAACTTGGGCTACAACTCATTGGGCTAAGCCTCTAATATGCCGGTCATAACAGTGATCTAGTACTCTGGACTTCTAAATTATTCTCCACATGCAATTTTTTGCAGCACACAATTCATGAACTGGATTAGCCACTGTTGAATTTTTTTGCAGCATACTCAGTGGGGTTTTATCACTTATGCCACTAGTTGCATCTCACTACTTAGTTTTGCCTCAAAAGTTACAACTGCGCAAAAATTGTTATCATTCCGTAAGGTGCTTGCTCAAAAATGCCATTTGATATCTAAAAAATGCCATCGTTGCATTAGATATTTCCTCAAAAATGCCATTAGACACCGTTATTTTCAGGTCAAACCCGTTGACCAGGTTATATGACCAAAATACCCCTAGACCCACATGCCAGCTTTCTCTATCTCACAATGACAAGTGTGAGCCCCACTTGTCAGGAGTAAGCAAGCGGATAATTCTAGAGGAAAATAAGAACATTGTTGGGATCAAGTGAGACCCACACTTTATCGTACTGATATAGAGGAATAGCTGACATGTTGGTCTATGGATATTTTGATCATTATAACATGGTAAACGGACTTTGAGCTAACAGTAATGGTGTTTAGTGGCATTTTTTAGCAAGCGCCTAACGGACCGATGACATTTTTTAGCAATTTAAAAATCCTAATGACAAAACTGAGCAGTGGGACACAACTAGTGGCATAAATGATAAAAACTCATTTTGTTAATGAATTCCATCTGTACACGTATATTTGATCCACTTGCATGAATTAATATGCCAATAAGATAAAAGTTTCTCGTCGACACCTGAACGACACTCGTTAAATTTTAAATAGATCTTTGAAAATTAAATAGTGTAAACACAAGACTAAAATTTGAAGTACCAACGTTTTACAAAGGCATGCACACGACATAGCTACTCCCTCCGTTCGGAAATACTTCTCGGATCCAAAGTATCCAACAAGTATTTCCAGATGGAGGGAGTATATTTTGGCCCGCCAATAAGCTGAAAGTTTTTTTCTCGGAAAGGTGTGCTTAACCTCTGCGTACACAGCCATATATTATTATGTTCAGAATATCAAAGATCCAAAGTATCTTACACAAATCAAAAGGAAGAAGAGCTCAAAGCTTGAAACGGTGAGGAGCTCAAAGTGGCTTCTGCTATGTGGAAAATATTGGTCAAAATTTAGTTGATTCTAGGCAATATTTTATTTGTGAACACAAGGTTCAAATTCTAAACAATGGAATTCCATATTATGAATAACTTACATTGGAGATGTGATATTTTATAAATCAATTTCAATTCTAACAGATACGCAGGTAGATAAAGATTATGGGGCGCTAATAATATAGCTTAATCAGAACTACTAAAATAAAGATATGTACAACACAACTAAAATTTACAATAACCAAATACCTGCATATTTCAGTCATAGTGGAATTGCATGTCAAATTTAATACATAGCTCGGAAATTCATAGACAAGCACATCTTGAGAGCAATGACATGGAGCTTCTCGTTTTCTCCCCTCGTCACCCTCCTCTTCACATTGCTCGCTTTCTCTTCATTGTCCTCACCATCAACCTATGCCACATTGTTCAGCGCCTCCCTCTCCCTCCTTTCGCTGCCTCTAGTCATCTTCTCCCATCAAACAGCGGCCGATGCATAAGGGATGGTGGGCAAAACCTCGAAGGCAACAAGGAGCTTCCACCACTCAGGTCCCATGATCTGAGAAAGAAAAAACAAGGCAAAATGGGTGGCCTATGGCAGATCAATGCTCATGTAGATAGAGCAGATATTTTGTATTTCAAATATGATGATGTACAATTTTGTCCTATGTCAAAATTCTCTACATTTCAAGAAGTCCATAGATAAACATGTTAATATCTACAACATCAATTATACTCCCTCCGTATCAAAATAAGTGTCAACTTTAAGGCTCGAGATATTGACATTTTTTTTCTATAGGCTTTTGCTCAAATTCAAACAAGTCTGACTTAAGACAAAACTAGAAATTCGAATAATTTTGTACAGAGAGAGTAGCAACGATCAGATGGAGCACCCCTCATCAAATGGGTAGATTGCATGCCACACCATGATGCTTAGAAGTGTCAGATTGCACATCACTCACACCATGATTGCACGATCAGATGGTGGCAACCGGTGGCGGTGCAGCATTGGATCGAACAGCTTGTAGTCGCCATGGAATGCGTCATGGATGCTGGAGACATCAAGAAGCTTGTGGGCGGCACAATGGGCAAATCGATGTCCTGCACAGCTGAAGCTCCTGCGCCTATGTGAGTGATGTCTTTTCAGAGTTGTCGCTGACACCGATCGGAGCACCTGCGGGATGTGCGGGGAGCAGCAGTGAGGTGGGCCAAATCACCAGTCAAGCCATAGAGCATGAAGGTCGCTGACAGATGGACTGTCGATGTCTTTTCAGAGTTGTCACTGCTGGCTACTTGGGCGTAGTCCAGAACACCATCCAACAACTAAGAGCAATACCTATCAGATGGCTAGTGGCAGCACTGGATTGGCCTCTCAAATGATTTTACCACGTGGGTGAATCGTGCTGAAGTGAAGGTACCCAAAGAACCGGCCAGATGAACCGTAATAAAAGGCCAATCAATAGAAAGGAAGCTTCTATATCTCCCACTGATCAAGATCAACCTGGTCACTCTGGTCCTAAGTCACCCAGAACGTGCAAATGTTTCTGATGTCTCCTATTTCCATCTATTCTTGCATCTCTCATTCTTCTCTCACGCTCTCTTTGATCCATTTATTTTACTACCACCTATTTGATGCAGTAAGTTAGACCTACCAAGGCCCTCCCTTTGATCTGTTTATAAGACTACCACCTATTTGATGCGGTAAGTTAGTTCTACCAACACTACCCCTCTGATCTAGTTATGTGCCTAGCACCTTTTTGATGCAGTAAGTTAGTGCAACCAACTCGCTGAAATGGCATGTGAGAGCGGAGCTATTCTGTTGCAGACGAATTGGTATATATCATGACAGAACCTTTTTCCCTTGAGTGAAGGTTGGTGTGGTATATATGTAAGAAAAGCATTGTGCACACATTTAGAAGTTGGTGGTGTAGTACTCTTCACTTTATAACTATTTTGCATATATGTGGTGCGCAGTTTTCACAACATACCACATATCAGCTAGCCACTAAACAAATGACTGAAAGAATGGCACATGGATCTAAAAAAAGTAGCTACCACTACTACAAAACCATCTTTGTTGATGTTTATTTATTACGCTAGATTGGTAATAAAATGTGCCGCCGAGGAGAGAGATTTAGAGAAAGGCATAAGAGAGTGTTCAAAGAATTAAGGCGGCGTGTAAAGAATTAAATTTGGAAACAAGAATTGATGAAAACTAAGAATTCCTAGAAGGAAAACTAACTCAAGAATTGAGCATGCATCCTCAATCTCGGCTGCCAGAAAATGCTAGAAGATAAGTACAAGAGTCGTGCAATTTTGCAGATTGGGGAACGAAGGCTGATGAAACATTAATAAAAAAATGAAAGACTGACTGGAAAAAAAAAATTGTAGCTTGCAAACTGAAGAATGAACAAACTTGCTCAAACTGAAGAAAAAAAATGATTGTAGCTCACAAACAGAAGAATGAACAAACTTATTAGAGACTTATATCGGACTGACTGAATGAAAGACCAAGCACATAACCCTTATCTCTGAATGATAACCCCTGACTCAACGCGGACAAGAAACACACTGCAGACTAAGCGTGGGAGGGGAGAGAGGGGAAGGGGAATGCGCACCGTTACCTGTCTCACCGGTGTGGACTACTGCTGCTGCCCCATGGCCTTCCCCACTTGCCATGCCTACTCCCTCCATCCCAGGACTCGGGCGAGGGCGAACTGACATGCGGCTGAGTCGATACAAAGTAAAAAGAAAATTAAAAAAGGTCACCAATCAGCCCCACCCTCCAAACCAGGTCAGGTTTGCCAGAAAAAAAACCCGAAAACGAACCACCCCGAACACCACAGACACAGACCAAGAAACAAAACGTGTACTGATAACTCAGCACACACGAGCTGAGATTCGGGCTGAGAATCGAACGGCTACAAAATTCGACTGAACCAATTTAAAAACAGCAAAAATGAATGTACTTCCCAAATTGACTGGCATATACTGTAATTAGATCAACTGGACAAATGGGTGCAAGTTTCCTTTTTTTCTTTTTCTTTGCAGGGAAAAAATGGACGCACGTTTCAGGAGCCAATGGTAGCAGACAGACCAATTGGGCCAACAACAGCAAATCTTTCTTTCTCCTAGTAGAAAAAACCCTTTCTCTCAAAAAAAAACAAAAAAAAAAACTGAACCTTCTCTCACACATTCTTTCCCCTAGCTTCATCATGATCCATTATACCAACAGATGCAGTAAGAATGATCCACGCAAAATCAAGCCCTCAGGAAACACTGTTGAAAGTTTGACAACACATCTCTCTTTGGAGTGGTGTGTGTGGGGTGTCTTGTGCCACTCAGCGGTTGTGATGGTTTTCACCTGGTTTTACATAATTAACTGGGCAATCTGGTTTTCGCCCGGCTTTCCCTAATTAACCAAACAACTCTTTTCTTCTTAATGAATGCAGGAATGCTGCCATCTAGAAAAAATGGGTTACTGGCTTGTTTTCTATAGACTAACCTGATGTAAGGGGAGCAGCCTTGCACTCCAGGACTCGATCTCCAAGGTCCAAGCGTGGACTGATGACACTACACTTGTTCAATCTTCCATTCAGCTTCACATCTGTCATACTAGACCTGTGATCATCGACATACTCAGATTCACCAACTAATGTATCCTGCACTCAGAAAAAGCATCATCAGTTTCTATGGACACAGGCGCAGCATAGTTTTACAACTTTCTATCAAGTAGGGTTGTGCATGAAGAACCATAAAGTATGACAACGAGGAACTGAATGACAACCTTCCATTGTGGCCTGCTCATCACTTCTCTCTTACCACGCTTCTCTGTACTGTACATGCTCTTAAGAGCATCCACCAGTTTGCTGCAAAGTGTGCTTAGACGACATAGGACTACATGAACATCTTGAAATACTGTACACCACAAAAAGGGCCTATCAATCCAGAGAATCAATGGATCAATACTAGGCACATGCATAAATATTGTAGATGTGTTTTTTTTCCTATAAACTTGGTCAAACTTAAACAGGTTTGACTTAGAGACAAGATTAAGTGAGTAGTTCTTTCACAACATATTGTCGGAAACATTTGCTTCACAAACAAGAAAAAAAAACAGATTGCTCGATGCTGCTGATAGCCTGACACCAAGAAAAAATTATGAAATCATCAATGCCATAGTTTTCACTAGAGGCTTCTCTCTCGAACATTGCATACAGTGGGTGAACAAAATACTATTGGGCAATTGGTAGAAAAGTGCATAGTTATGACATTATTCACGGAAATAATCATATATATAGGCATCATGTCCGTGACAAGTAGACCGACTCCTGCCTGCATCTACTACTATTACTCCACCAATCGACCGCTATCCAACAAGCATCCACGGTATTCAGTTCATGACAAACAGAGTAACGCCTTAAGCAAGATGAGATGATGTAGACAAAGTAAACCCAATACATATGAATAAACCCCGTCATTTTATCCATAATGGCAACAATACAAATACGTATCTTGTCCCCTACTATGTTATTGGGATATAGAGCACCGCAAGATTGAACCCATTACTAATCACCTCCCACTAAAGATAAATCAATCTAGTTGGCCAAACCAAACAAATAGATCGAGAGAAATACAAAGCTATAAAAATCATGCATAATAAAGTTCAGAAACAACTCAATTATTTTTAATGAATAATCTGATCATAAACCTATATTTCATCGGATCCTAACAAACACACCGCAAAAGAAGATTACATTGGATAAAACTCGAAGAGGATCCAGGAGAACATGGTAAAGATCAAAAAGAGAGAAGAAGCCATCTAACTACTAGCTACAGACCCGTAGGTCTGTGTTGAACTACTCACGCATCATCGGAAGGTAGTAAGGATGACGTAGAAGCCCTTCGTGGTCGATCCCCTCTCCGGGAGAATACCGGAAAATGCCTCCAGATGGGATTGCGGAAGAACAGAAGCTTGCGATAGCGGAAAAAGTGTTTCGGGTGGCTCTCAGTTGGATTGAAATTTTGGGAATTCATAGAGTTGAAATTAGGTCAAGGGGTGCTACAGGGGGTTGGGGGGCATGGGCTAAGGGGGCGTGCCTACCCCCCGGGGCGCGCCTTGTGAGCTCGTGGCTCTCCCGTAGCTCCTCTAACCTCCTCCCAAACCTTTTAGGGTCCCTTCTAGTCCATAAAAAATTAGTGTAAAGTTTCATCTTGTTTGTACTCCTTTGGTATTGATTTTCTAAAAAGCAAAAAAAAAACAGCAACTGCCACTGGGCACTAGCTTAATAGGTTAGTCCAAAAAAATGATATAAAGTAGTATATAAATGCATATGAAACATAGAAGATTGATAATATAATAGCATGAAATATTCAAAAATTATAGAGACGTTGGAGAAGTATCAAAGACATTAACCTACACCGGAACTCCATTGACTATGTCCAGATGGACGAACTCGAGTAGGATCAGAGTCCCGAAGACAAACTCAAAGAAAAATTGTCGCAATCCTCCTGAGAGCCACACCTACGAGGACTAAAAAAACCTAACCTAGACCACTAGATGGAGCGGAGGCACTGGATTTCCATCCCCGCCACTGGCCACCGGAGCAGCAAGGCACAGGGGAGATGAATCCACGGCCACGGCGGCGAAGCCTAGAGGGGAGAGTATTCTGTAGCCCCGGAGAAGGGGGAAGGGGGACGCTTCGCTCCAAATGGGTTCTGTTCTATTGGTACTTGGGTGTTTGTTTGATATTTCCCTACATTTTTTTGTTTGGGCACATTTGTGTCACATCATACATTGGTGTTTAAAAATATTTTCTGTGGGAAATAAGAGCTTATGATGTTAAAAATATAATGAAAAAATCTAAAAGTTCAAGATAACTTGTAAATTAAATTAGGAAACTTACAAAAGTAAATTTCTAATTCTCTCTCCCAAATCTTTGTTACCTCGCATGACCACTTTCACCGAGCGGCGAGTTCAACATGTCATGAATAGGCCATCAAAATTGAATGGGCAATATTAGCAATGAAAGTACAAATTATACAAATCAAGACAATTTATAAAGTAATTGAAAAATAGTCAAAAATATGGCAATAATAAAAAATGCGCAATATTAACAAATGATGTACAAATTACACAATTCAAGACAACTTGAAAATTAATTTAAAAAATAGTCAAAAGGATTTAAAGATTTCGTAATCCTCAATCAGCTTGTGACCACTTGTTTGTTGTAAAATGCAATTCGTAGGAGCTATATTGGGAGGCCATCACACAAAAAGGAGAATAGCTACTAGTTTTTTGTCCAAAGGTCCAGTAGTCGGTAGAACCCACTTAAGGCATCCATATAAGGTCGAAGCACTATTACTGCTTGATTGGCTTCCAGCAGCTCATGAGTATTTCCTTAGAGAGTGTTCCCACAAAAACTTTTGTCATTGCGATGTTGACAATGTTCCTATAGGTTCACAATAATTACCGAGGGCCAATACACGGTGGAAGATCCTGAGGTAGAGAAGTAGACCAGACATCCATGAAGGGTCTGATATAGGGCCGCTGCAGACCATGTGCCAGAATGAGCATGCTGGAGCAGCCAAAGAAAAAGTGGAGCTAGTCTCTATCGACGTGAACATAAGGTAGTTTCCCGGAGCTAGCGCCTTGTGGTAGAGGTTTTTTTAGTGCTTGACTAGTAGAATTGCAGCAACCATCTAGAGATCCTGAGCATGCAAGAGCAAGACAACTAGCACCGCGGCCGGCTTAACATCAGCGATACGCTCAGTGTTGACTTTGTCCATAGACAGCTCATTGAACCACCGCTCAACCACGGCTCCTGATGCCTCATATTCCCATGATTTCTAATATCCTTTTCATTCTTCTCTAACACTCCTTTGTATCTGCTTATGTGACTACCACCAATTTTTGAAGTAATTAGCTAGTGCTATCAGCAGTTAAAATAGAGCAAGGCGAGCTATTAAGTTAAACACGAAGTGTTACCCATGATTAGAGAACCTTGTTCATGTAATTGAAAATTGGTGTGTATATATAAGAAAAGTATTATGCAGACAAGTAAAGCTTGGTGGTATATACTCTTCAATTTCTAGTTCTTGTCCATGTGTCGATGTGTGATGCATGATTTTGCAACATACAACTTGAGAACTAAATTAGCCAGTGACGAGATGGTTGACGAAAATGAAAAAAAGGTATGTACAAAAAAAACTATGTGAAAAGCACCGTCATTTATAAATATTTATTTCCTGAGTCTGCATCCGAGATCTTTTCTAAGTCATATCTTTAAATAGGAGACTAGAGATTGAACATGCTGAAAATCTTCCAATATAATTACAAGTGATGAAATAATTACTTTCATTGTGATAGTACTCCTTTGGTTTTAACAAGACATTAATCCTTTGTTTTGCGATGGAATACTGGCTCAAGTTGGCGGTTGATTGAGACAAAACGGACGACTCATATTAATTTGGGTGTATTGTAAACGTGCGTGAGCTAGTGTTTAAAGGTTTTTTGATATTAATTATAATGCAAAAGATTATTTTATCTAATTATGTGGCTTAATTAGCACTAATTACAACAATGACAAGTAAAACATAACAAAAATTTACAATAACAAAGAGTAATCAATCATCATAACATTTCAAGTCAAATTCAAAAAACTCAGATAGCATGACATCAAAGTTTTCTTCTTTGATTAGCGCCTCCCTCCCCTCTCTTTCTTTCCCCATTATTTCTCCAGTCAGTCAAATCTTCTCCAGCATACAAAGGCAAAGTGCTCCGCCCCTAAGACTAGCACCAAACTCTCAAGATGAATTGTCAAATACCCAACTAAGCTTCTACCGCATTGTCCAATTTAGCTTAGTTAGATAATATCAAGTAGTGCTTCATGAAACTAGAACCAACACTAACTCTGAAGCTCAACAAATGTTATGTATCTCAGTCAGTGCCATGATGCTGAGCGTTTAGGACAATAGGCGCCACCTGTCTTACATCAGGATAGTGAGTGAAACACTCACCAGTGACAATTTGCTTCACCACCCAGTCCTTTCCCTTTCCGTCTATTGTTATTTAAAATAAAATATTTTCTACGAAAAAAGATACAAGCCCAAATGAAGAAGAATTTGTGGACGGCATATCAACACACTTGTAGATAGAACACGTAGATTTATTTCAAATGTGATGATGCACAGACACAACTTGTCTACCTGATGGCATATTCACATATAGTGGCACAACTTTGATTCAAGAAAATAGGATTGTTGCAACTGCAGCAGCATGGACCCACAAACTTAAACACACAAGTTCAAGACTCACAAACATAGATGCATAATATTTTGTAGCTATGATTATTATTGAATAAAAAATAATCATACTAAATAGGACAGTCTTCAGATGAACAGAATTGCAACCATAATCACAATCAGGCCGAGAAGAGTTCACTTGACCAACATCATGCTTCAACACACGATCATGGTGATCACCTATTCTCAATGTAATATTTATCCCACTAAAGTAAGAAGATCAAATCAAACATGAGAGAAGTTAATGCCTTATAAGAAAGGACCCAGAGAAATTTGGTACAAAACTTAAGTTTTTTCCACTCAACGATCTTGTGGATGCATCAGCCTCCTTCCATAGAGTGTTACAGTACCGGCCGATCCATGCTCCTCCTGGACCGGATTCACTAAAAATACCATGGCTTGGCTGGGCATTTTAGACATGCAAAAAATTGCGAGGTCCTTGCGTCTAAGATGGTTGTGGCTGACTTGGAGAAGTCTGGAGTGACCGTGGGTGGGGTTGTCCCACCCTTGCGAAGAGATGGATATGAACCTCTCCTATGACTTAACATTGATCACCATTGGGGACAGCAAGACCGCCCCCTTCTGGAAATGGCCATGGCGGCTTTAGCGCAAGCCAAAGGACATCTCTCCATCCACCTTCCATCTCCAAAGGCTAGAGAAATTCGGTAGCGAAGGCTCTGGATTATATCCTTTGTATTGATCACATTAATATAGTTTCGGGCCTCACGGTGTAACAAATCATTGTGTTCGTGGATCTTTGGTTAGACTTGCAGGGCGTCACTCTAAATGGAGATATCGTAGGTACTGTTGTGTGGAAAAACATGGCTTCAGGCGAAGACACCACCTCTTCGTCTTACTTGGCACAACTAGACAACGCTAACACGGGCGCCGCACTCGTGAACCCAGTTTTTTTTTCGAAAAGGGGGGACACCCCGGCCTCTGCATCGGAACGATGCATACGGCCACATATATAAATAAAAAAGAGGTTCAACAAGGTCTTAATGTCTCAAAGCAAAATAGACAACGGCGAGCTCACACAGAGCCACAACGCCAATAACAAAAGACCCAAAAGCCACAACCGGCTGGCATAACAAAAGATAGAAAAACTAATTGCCTATCCTATTACATGACCGCCATCCAAACCGGTTGAAGATATCCCGCGCTACCATCTCCCATCGGACAGATCCAGTAACCAAACGCTCCCTGGCCTCCTTCGGAGTGAGTGAGGACCACATACGGATGAACGCAGTAGCCCGGAATAAAACCTGCAAAAAATGAATAGTTGTTTTTCTGTTAAAAGCCAAATCATTCCTGCAGTTCTAAATTGCCCATAACAACGCGCATACTCCTACACGAATGTGTCTAGCTGTTTCAGACTCTTTCCCAACAAGCCACGTTGCAAATAACGTACCGACCGAATTCGGAGGAGTAATGTTAAAGGCAATTTGCACTGTGCGCCACAAGACTCTCGCCAACGGGCAGTCAAAAAAGAGGTGCTTGATATTCTCGTCCCGATCACAGAAACTACACCTAGTAGATCCTGTCTAGTTGCGCTTAATCAAATTATCCTTTGTTAAAATTACTTGTTTATGCACAAACCACATAAACACTTTAATCTTCAAAGGGACTTTGACTTTCCTAACGTGTATGGAACTTGGAATAACACTAGAATTGATGACATCGATATACATCGACTTGACTGTGAAGTCTCCCGACCTAGTAAGCTTCCAGCGCAACTGATCTGGCTGATGAGTTAGCTGAACCTCCATCAGTCTACTCACCGGATGAAGCCATGTTTCCCATCGGTTACCAACAAGAACCCTCCGAAATTGCAAATTAAGAGGGACAGACTGCATAATCGTTGCAACGAGAGCATCACGACGCCGAACAATACGATACAGGGACGGATACTGGAGCGCCAAAGGCGTATCACCAAGCCACATATCCTCCCAGAAGCGAGTGGTATTACCATCACCGACAATAAACTTTGTTCTATGAAAGAAGGCAGCTTTGACTCTCATAAGCCCCTTCCGGAACGGCGAGTCAGTTGGTCGCACTGTCACCTGGGACAAAGTTTTGGACTGCAGATACTTACTACGGAGAATCTGCGCCCAGGTTGCGTCGGTCTCAACTGACAACTTAAAAAGCCACTTACTGAGGAGACATCTGTTCTTGACTTCAAGATTCTCAATACCAAGGCCCCCCTGGTCCTTTGGTCGACAGGTGATATCCCACTTGGCGAGACGGTATTTTCTCTTTAGTTCGTCACTTTGCCAGAAAAATCGGGACCGATAGAAGTCCAGTCTTTTCCTGACTCCAACTGGGACTTCAAAGAAGGATAAGAGAAACATTGGCATACTCGTGAACCCAGCTATGCAAGAGAGAACTAGGGACCGTCGCCCATCTCTAGTTCAAGTGTAGATACACAATATGCATCTGGGTTGATATTCTTAGATGGCTTGGGCTTCAACACGTGAGCATTGACGACTAGAGAAACTTCAAAGCAGTAAAAGATTTGTGGCAGTCCGTTATAAATGTCAATGGAAACACTCCAAAGGGGGCAGCTTCTCTTATATATGGCGCTTACATCATGGACGATTTGTTGAGAGAGAAATGCTCGGCATTTTAGAAATATTTCAATGCTAGGCACCGTGATCAGAGAGATAAAAAGGGAGGCCATGTTATGGGGGAGGGCAGGGGCTAAACATCTAGGATCTTTGATGCCGCAAGAGTAATTCTGTAAGCCCGGCTACCTGGTCGCATTTCTGTTTATAAACTCTTTATTAATTAATGCGAGGAGGCAAAGCTTTTGCATCCATTTCAAAACAATAGTGTTCATCATAGTCCTCATCATGTGTCTTCATAAGAATTCAGCTAATCATTTAGGGATGTGGGTCTGATGTCGACCATGTGCTCACCATGAATGCTTGAGAGGACTGAGAAAAAGTGGAACTTGTCTTTGTAATAGGAAGTACAACGCGGACACATGGTTATGTCCTGGAATGTCTTGTGGTAGAGGTTTGCTTTACTATCCAGTTGGTCCAAGTGCAACAGCCACCGAAGTAAGGAACTCTGTTAGGGCCAACTGACCCCGCAGACATTTGGTTGTGTCTTGTAGCGTTTTGTAGCAGAGGTCTGCTTCAATGTTCCACCAGTCAAAGTGCAGAAGGCATCCCAACAAATAGACTTTGTTAGGGACAACAAAGCCCATTGTGATCTACAGCAAAGCAAATCTTGGAAGTGCGTGTGCGCTCGATTCCAAAGCGTGCAAGAGCAGGATAACTGGAACCATCGGTCTAACATCAGCGATACGATCACGGAAATCGTGGAACTCCGCTACCACTAGGTGTGTACCTCAAACATCTTGTTTAGCCACTACCCCTGATGTCTCATATTCCTAGGTTTTGTCATATATTTTCCATTGTTCTCTAACACTTCTTTACCTATTTGATGAAATAATTTAGTTGGTGCTGCTAACACATTGAAACATAGTAAGGCTAGCTTGTATATTCAAGATGAAGTGGTACATATGAGTAGAGATCTTTGTTCATGTAAGTGAAGGTTTCTGTGGTATATATAAGAAAAGCTTTATGCACACACGTAGAGGTTGGTGGTTTAGTACTCCTTAATTTTCAAATTATTCTCCATGTGCAATTTTTGCAGCATACAGTTCAGAAACTGAATGAGCCACTAACTAGATGACTAAAAATAATGAAGAGGTTGATAAATAAATGCTACCCAAAACCATTATGGTTGATGATTATTTGTTTTCCTTAGTTGGAACTAAAGTGTGTTGTTAAGGACACGAACTCGAAACCAATTCCTCTCCGCCAAAGAATCATTACTACCATAATGGACTGTATGAGCCACTAAACCATATGACGGTGGCTCACATCAATTCGTTACTACCACCAAAGAATCAAATGGAATTAGTAGGTGGAGCACACTCACGGGACCTACATACACATATGGACCCACAAAAACGCACAAAGTTGATCCTTTATGCACACAGTCATCTTTGAAAGTTCCTGATAATTTCATAAAAAAATCGATGGTGTGAACTCAAGGTTGAAATTTTAAATACGAAAGTTTATGAAGAGCATTTGTACAAGTGTGTGAGACCTGAATGACTCTCGTTAAATTTTAAATAGTTCTGCGAAAATTTAATGGTGTCAACACAAGATTAAAATTTTAAGTACCAACATTTTACAAAAGCATGCACACGACATAGCTATATGATTTGGTCCGCCAATAAGCTTAGTGTTTTTCTCGATATGGTGCGTTTACCCTGGCCTCTCCATACACAGCCATATATTATTAAGTCAGAGTATCAAGGATCCATAGTATCTTACATAAATCAAAAAGAAAAAGAGCTCAAAGCTTGAAACTGTCAGGAGCTCAAAGTGGCTTCTACTATGTGGAAAGTGTTGGACAAAATCTAGTTGATTCTAGGCAATATTTTATTTGTGAACACAAGGTTCAAATTCTAAACAATGGAATTCTATATTATGAATAACTTCCATTTTCATGTGGCATCCAAATATAAATATTGGAAATGGAATATTTTAGAAATCAAATTCAATTCTAACAGATACATAGTAGATAAAGATTATGGGGCACTGATAATGTAGCTTAAACAGAACTAGTACAATAAAGATATGTAAAACACAACTAAAATTTACAATAACCAAAGACCTGCATATATCTGTCATAGTAGAATTGCATGTCAAATTTAAAATATAGCTCAAATTCTTAGACAAGCACATCTTGAGAGCAATGACATCGAGCTTCTCATTTTGTCACTTCATCACCCTCCTCTTCACATTGCTCCCTTTATCTTCATAGTCCTCACCATCAACCTATGTCGCGTTGTTCAGCAGCTCCCTCTCCCTCCTCCTTTCCCTGCCCTCTAGTCATCTTCACCCATCAAACAGCGGACGATGCATAAGGGATGGTGGGCAAAACCTCCAAGGTGACAAGGAGCTTCCACCACTCGGGTCCCATGATCTGGGAAAGAACAACAAGGCAAATTTTGTGGAATATTTTATGGTGGATCAATGCTCATGTAGATAGAGGTATAGAGCATATAATTTGCATTTCAAATATGATGATGCACAATTTTGTTCCATGTAAAAATTCTCTACATTTCAGGAAGTCCATAGAAAAATGTGTTAATATCTACAACATCAAACATTTCAGGAGTGGCCTCTCAAAATGATTCTACCACACAGGTGAATCACGCTGAAGTAAAGGTACCCAAAGACCCCGCCAGATGAACCCTAATAAAAGGTCGATCAACAGAAAGGAAGCTTCTACACCTTGCACTGATCAAGATCAACCTGGTCACTCTGGTCCTAAGTCACCCAGAACGTGCAAATGTTTCTGATGTCTCCTATTCCCATCTATTCTTGCATCTTTCTCTCACGCTCTCTTTTATCCATTTATTTTTACTACCACCTATTTGGTGCAGTAAGTTAATCCTACCAAGGCCCTCCCTTTGATCTGTTTATAATACTACCACCTATTTGATGCGGTAAGTTAGTTCTACCAACACTACTCCTCGGATCTATTTATGTGCCTACCACCTTTTAGATGCAGTAAGTTAGTGCAACCAACTCGCTAAAATGGCATGGGACAGCGGAGCTATTCTGTTGCAGACGTATTGGTATATATCATGACAGAACCTTTTCCCCTTGAGTGAAGGTTGGTGTGGTATATATGTAAGAAAAGCATTGTGCACACATTTAGATGTTGGTGGTGCAGTAGTCTTCACTTTATAACTATTTTGCATATATGTGGTGCACAGTTTTCACAACATACCACATATCAGCTAGCCATTAAACAAATGACTGAAAGAATGGCACATGGATCTAAAAAAAGTAGCTACCACTACCACAAAACCATCTTTGTTGATGTTTACTTATTATGCTAGATTGGTAATAAAGTGTGCCATTGTGGAGATAGAGTTAGAGAAGGGCATCAGAGAGTGTTCAAAGAATTAAGGCAGTGTTTGCAGAATTAAATTTGGAAACAAGAACGAATAAAAACTAGAATTCCTAGAATGAAAACTAACTCAAGAATTGAACATGCATACTCAATCTCGGCTGTGAGAAAATGCTAGAAGATAAGTGCAAGAGTTGTGCAATTTTGCGGACGGGGGAACAAAGGCTGATGAAATATTAATAAAAAATGAAAGGCTGACTGGAAAAAAAATGATTGCAGCTTGCAAACTGAAGAATGAACTAACTTACTCAAACTGAAGAAAAAGTGGGCAAGTAGCAGAAATGGCTAGTTTCGTTTGTGTTCACGGCTTCGTGCCTGGGCGCAACTGCTGCCTAGTGTAGAGTTGAACCTTGGAAAATTATTGCCTCGTCAGGCAGCCTAGTCTAAAAGTTGTTTGGTGCCTGCCGTGGCTGGGAGAGTTATTAGGAAGTGCAGTTTCTGTATTTACGACCCAGGCAGCCTCCAGGCATTCGACTCCTTAGGCCTAGACCAGGCTAAACACATCCCTGGCTTCTCTAACCAGGCTCATCACTTCGATGCTATTTCACGCCAGGCCACCCCAGGCTTTGTGAGGACAGCAACCAAACGACTTCAAGGATTTTCCATGCACGCTCCAGGCCAGGCTAGATATCACAAGGACATGAACCAGACCAGCTCAAATCTTTCTTTCTCCTAGTAGAAAAAACCTTTCTGAAAAAAGTAGAAAAAACCCTGAACCTTTTCTCGCACATTCTTGCTTCCTCATGATCCATGATACCAGCAGATGTGGTAAGAATGATCCGTCCAAAATCAAGCCCTCAGGAGACACTCCTGAAAGTTTGACAACACATAGGTTACAGGCTTGTTTTCTACAGACTAACCAGCTGAGGTGAGGGGACCAGCATTGCAGTCCAGGACTCGATCTCCAAGGTCCAAGCGTGGACTGATGACACCACACTTGTTCAATCTTCCATTCAGCTTCAAAACTGTCATACCAGACATGTGATCATCAACATATTCAAATTCACCAATTAATGTATCTTGCACTCAGAAAAATGCATCATTAGTTTCTATGGACACAGGTGCAACATAGTTTTACAACTTTCTATCATTTTTTGCACTTCTCAGCACTGTACATGCTCGTAATAGCATCCCACCATTTTTGCTGCAAAGTGTGATAAACGACATAGGACTGCATGAACATCTTGAAATGCCTTACACCTCAAAATGGGCCTATCAATCCAGAGAATCAATGGATTAATACTAGGCACATGAATAAATGTTATAGATGTCTATATTTTTACCATATAAACTTAAACAGGTTTTACTTAAGACAAGATTAGGTGAGTACTTCTTTCGTATAATATACTAATGGGAACATTGGCTTCACAAACAAGAAAAGAAAAAACAGATTGTTCAATACTGTTGATAGCCTGGCACCAAGAAAACAATGAAACCATCCATGCTTCTCACGGTTAAACTATTGTAGCATATGACGATTGTTTCTTGCTTTGCTTCTATATATGGTGGTACCACCATAGTTTGTATAGGTACCACCACAGTTTGTACTCCTTTGTAGTAGAGGTCTGCTTCAATGCTTACCCCATCAAAGTGCAGCAGGCATCCTAAGAAACGGACTTTGTTAGGGACAGGATAACTGGAACCATCAGTCTATCTAGCATCAGCAATACGATCACGGATGACACAGAGGTTCCATTTAGCTTAGTCTGGTCCCAAGTCAGCTAGTTCAGCCACTGCTCCTGATGTCTCATATTCCTAGGTTTTCTCATATGTTTTCCACTCTTCTCTAACACTCCCTTTACCTATTTAATGAAATAAATTAGTTGATGCTGCCAACACATTAAAATATAGAAGGCAAGCTAGTCTATTGAACACGAAGTGGTACATATCAGAAGTTATCCTTGTTCACGTAAGTGAAGGTTTCTGTGGTATATATAGGAAAACATTGTGCACACAAGTAGAGGTTAAGAGGTTGGTGGTTGGTAGGAGCTAGGATCCTACCTGGTCTAAGGCGTAGGTTGTACGGGAAGGGGAGGGTTGACGGAGATGCGATCGCGGCTGCCGGCGGCGGGGCGCCGTGGCGCGATAAAGAAGAGGCGGCGGCGGCGCAAGAGGCGGCTAGGGTTAGGTCTCCCGGCTCCCTTTGGGAAGACGAGCAAATAATGATTGCTTCTTACTTGATTAGACTGATACATCTCATCTCCTTATATAGAGAGGTTTACTTGACTCCTAAGCAAACGATCCTAATAACGATAAGATAATTGGGCTAAGCCCCTAATAATGATAAGATAACTTGGGTCACAACTCACTGGGCTAAGCCCCTAATATGCCGGTCATAACACTTCTCCCGCCTGTACAAACAGCTCATCCTCGAGCTGTAAGGTGGGGAAGCGCTTGCTGAACTCCCCGAGGTGATCAACCAGTGTCAAACACCTTCGCGACAGCTGGGGCGGCGAGGTCGGCGGCGACGGCGTCCACTAGAATGTAGTCTGAAGCCTCCAGGTAGAAGAGTCGTGAGCAGACGTGGCCAGGCGTGTAGGGCTCGTCGCAGTTGAAGCACAACCCTTGACGGTGCCGCTCGAGTAGCTCGGCCGAGGTGAGCCGGCGGAACGGGCGTGCCGCGGTCGCGGCGAGGGGTGCCGTGGAAGCCTGAGCAGGCCGAGCCTACGCGGGAACATCCGGCCAGGGTAGCGACCCGGCGGCCCGGGACGGTGATTCCTGCTGGATGGCCACCGCGTGGCCACTACTAGGGAAAACCTTATACAGAGAATCTTAGCAGAAGCGTGGTTTAAAAACAGACGCTACTGCTAATTAGCAGTAGCGAGCTTCCGCAAACAGCGCTACTAATATCTAAGTAGCAGTAGCGCTCTAGGTGAAACGAGCGCTACTACTATAATTGCCACGGTGTTGCCTCCAGGCTAGATATAGTAGTAGCGCCCTTCCGAGGGACGCGCTACTGCTAAAGTACTTAGTAGCAGCGTTTTTCTTCAAAACTCGCTGCTGTTAAGTATCACCGCAACTAATTAAGTTTAGTCCCATACTGCTAAGCGAACAAGGTATTTACCACCTTAAATATGTTAGTTCTCAACCTATCTCGAGCACTTGGTCTTCATTGAACTATATGTGTATGATTTATGGCTGCAATATGAATCCTCGCCTGTACCTATACAGGTACAGTGAGGATCCATGTTGACTATTTAGATTCTACACAAAAAGATCAATGATGACCAATGTATATTTTTGATGTTTTTACATTGCTTAGACTTATAGCGTTTTTTCAGGATAAAGCGTTACTGATATTGTGATAAACAAAAGAAATAACTGCTTCCATTAGCAGTAGCGTTTTTCTCTAAAACGCGCTATAGATAAGTTAGCTATAGCGCGTTTTCCTTATGAGCGCTACTGCTAGTTCGACTTAACCACCCTCCGGCTCAAAATTTCGCAAAGTCCTCCTCCCCCCCCCCCTGTTCCCCTACTCCTGTTGCCGCCGCCCGAGCCTGAGCCTGCCCTCACCACCGCCGCCCGAGCCCGCCCTCAACCTCACCGCCGCCGCTCTCGACCACACTGTTGCCGCCCTCGACCTCACTGCCGCCGCCCTCGACCTCACTGCCGCCGCCCGAGCCCCGCCCAGGACCGCCGCCTCCCGATCCCGAGCCCGCCCTCGCCGCCCCTACCTCCGTCGCCGAGCACCTCCCCGCCACCGTCTCTCCCCTCTCTGTAAGCCCCCCACCCCCTCTCTCTTTGCTTAGTTAGTACATGATTTTAGTAGTAGTAGATGTTAATTTAGGGTTCATAGATAATGGTTTTTAGTAGTAGTAGATATTAATTAGTAGTAGTGATGGTAAACTAGTTGTATAATTAGCAGTAGTAGATGTTAATTAGTAGTAGATGTTAATTAGTAGTAGTAGATGTACTAGTTTCTTTCTATTTATAGTAAGTTTATATTTAGTAAGAACGAGTTGAATTAATAGAACTAGTTTAGTTTTAGTTGAACTAGTTTAGTTTTAGTTGAACTAGTTTAGTTTTAGTTGAACTAGTTTAGTAAGTAAATTAATAAACTAGTTGAATTAATAGAACTAATGTATTTTTAGTAAGAAAATTAAAATAACTAGTTGAACTACTTTATTTTTAGAAAGAACTAGTTTTTTTCTATTTATAGTAAGTTTATATTTAGTAAGAACTAGTTGAATTAATAGAACTAGTTGAACATGTCATATTTGTTGATATTTTTTAGTTTAAGTAATTATTCGGAATGTATTGGTGATAACTTATAGGGTTTTTGCTTTTGCAGAAATCAAGGAGCCCCTCCATCATCCCCGCCGTCGTCCCCGTCACCGACCCCCTCCGATCTCGAGGTGAGACCAGGCAAATCTTCATGTCAATATGAGTCCTATAAGATATATATGATGTAGATAAAAACTTCAGGCGCTCGAGTTTCAGGCGCTTGTTTTGCCGGAGTGCCCGATCATGTTTTGGTTACACCTCCGAGTGGCCTATGTTTTGCCGGAGTGTTGATTAATTTCTGTTCCGGCAAATTTCAGGCGCTCGATATGTCCTTTTTTAGCAAAGTTCATGCCGGATTTTTCCATGAATTCTGGCATGACTTGTGCTACAATATGTAGGAAATATCGAGTGGCCTGGATTTTCTCGAAAAATAATGATCTAATTTAGGTTTTTTAGTACATATATTTAACTGTACAAGTTTAATCTTTGAATTATGAACGTAGGAAATGTCGTACTCGGACGATGACAGTCTCCCGGGGGAGTGCAGCTGGTGCCACGACGATCGAGGTATGTGCGACAGGTTCGTTGAGCTGAATGAAGATCAGCGCTTCAGCATTAAGCTCGAGGAGACCTTCGATGTTGAAACGGTACGCAACAACGACAAGTGTTTTTTCATAATTAAGCATGACTTCAACTATTTCAACGTCTAATTTTCATCTTTTACAATTAGACTAGCTTATCCCATGCCATGCAAGACGCTATGTCTTGAAGAGGATGGGTTTTGAAGACCATGAAAATTTTGAAACAAAGAAAATACACCTAAGGACCCATCATGATATCGATTTTGAAGTAAATCTGTACAATTCTCAGAGCGTAACCCATTTTGTTTGCCAAAATTGGGAAGCACTTTGCAAAATGTATGGTTTTTATGAGGGTATGATTGTCACCATGGATCTTGGTAATCCTGATATCGAGCAAGACAATATGGACATTTGGGTCCTTGTTGATACGCTTCCGATTCTACCGCAATGTGAGTTTCTCAAATATAGTTAGTAACTAATTTATATTGTTTATTTCAAAATAGTTGACAGCTTATTTCCATTGACAGCTTATTTTGAATATTCAAAGAATGTGCAGAAGATGGTAGACAAAACCCACTACAATGATGGCTCCGAATTAACTTATAAGGAGAAAAGTCATTTGATTGCTTATTGTACTTTTCTTGAGAATTACAATACCTATTATTGAACTCCTCCAAATTATGGTGAATACGTGCCACTAGTGCAAGTGTTGAACCACGGTAACTTCTATGGAGATACCCTGGTAAGATTTTTTACTATTACGACATCCGTGCATCTTTTGCATACTTCTAAAACTAGTACATCATTGCTAACTACAAAGTTATTACTATGTTTTTCAACAGGAAATCCCGATGGATTGTGTGCCTCATCTGATGTATCAGAATGGTCGCCTTGCAGTTATGAACATACAACCAGGTCAATCTAAGGAGCTCACCTGTGCATATCGGATTTCTAAAACTGGTGAACACATGCTAATCAAAGAATGGAAAAAATGTTTGGACATTCGCAAGGAGGTTCTTGGAAGTAACATTAAGCGAAAGGCAAGAATTGGAGACAGGATAATCTCCATTCTCCATAATGGAGAGTCAGGGGCTATCTTGTTTTTTGCTATTTTACCTTAGAGAATATAGTAGGTCCTAAGAGAATGTAGTAGGTCCTATGAGGTAAAATATGTTTATTATGTGATACAATGTGTTAGAGTTGATGATGAGGAGTACTTGTGATTACGACTAGTGACCAATTTGGTATGTGATGTCTCATTGATGAAAATGATGATCTTGAGGAGGTGTTATATGACAATGATGTATTATGATGATAAGTTGTTAATGATATGATGATGATGATGATGATGATATTTATTATATCATTGGGTGAAAGAACCGCGGATTAGTTTTAAGTGGATGTCCATCCACTTGAAACTAGTCCACGGTTCTTTCACCCCGTGATGTAATAACTCATTATGATGTAAAAACAATTTCTAAATTCCTGTTGTATGAAAACTTGTGTAAAGGTGTACGAATACAACATGAAATAAAATACGAAATAGTAGTAGCAGCGCGGGGAGGGAGAAGCGCTACTACTAATTACCAGTAGCGCCCCTCCGGGAAGTCGCTACTACTAAGTCGATTTAGCAGTAGCGTGGGAGGAGGCACGCTACTGCTATACGTTAGCTGTAGCGCCTTATTAGTAGCGCATCGCCCTGCGCTACTGATAGGCCTAAAGCCCGCGCTGCTGCTAGGCTTTTCCCTAGTAGTGGGCGCTCGAACGCGCGGGCGTAGTACATGGCCGTCTGGAGATCCTAGGGTCCACGAAGCTCCACGTCCACACGGATGTGGTTCGGAAGTCCACCGACGAAGAGGTCGGCCCGCTGCTGCGCCGTTACGCCCGACGCATGGCATGCCAGGGCCTGGAAACGGTCGGCGAAGTCCTGAACCGTGGAGGTAAAGGGAAGGCGGCCTAGCTCTGCCAGGCGGCTCCCGCGGATCGGTGGCCCAAAACGAAGGAGGCAGAGCTCGCGGAAGCGCTCCCAAGGAGGCATGCTGCCCTCGTCCTGCTCGAGGGCGTAGTACCAGGTCTGTGCCGTGCCGCGGAGGTGGTAAGAGGCAAGCCAGGTACGCTCCGAGGCGAGGTGCGCTGCCCACGAAAGAACTGCTCGCACTGGTTGAGCCAGTTGAGGGGATCCTCCGTGCCGTCATAAGTGGCGAAGTCCAGTTTGGCAAACCGCAGCGGTATCTGAGTCGGAGCGACGTGGCCGACTGGCTCGGAGGTGCGAAGCAGCGAGGATTGGGGCACCCGTCAGCATGGTCGCGGTCCGTGGAGTGCCCCGCCGAGCCGGAGGGATCGCCGAACTGCAGAGTGGGTGTCGGCGTGTCTCCAGCCGACGTGTAGACGGGTGGCGGCGATGATCCGGTCAGCTAGGCCAGTATGGGGGACGGTGACGGCGGGAAGCGCACTTGCTGGATCGGTACGCCTCCCTACGTGGGTGACCCGGGCCCCGTGCTGGGCGGGGGCGGGGCCGACAGCTGTGGCGGTACGGACCCGGGTGGCGTGGGGGCGCAGCGAGGGCCGGGGCCGGCCACTGTGGCCATTGAGGCGCGGCAGCGGGCAGCGGCGGGGCCGGCAGCTGCGGCTGCCCGGACCCAGGAGGCATCGAGGGCGCGGCGATCACTGAAGCCGGCCACTGCGGCCAGTGGGGGGCGACGGCGGGCGGCGGCTGACCGGGCCAGTGGTGGTGTAGAGGCCCGATCGGCGCTGTGGTGGCCGCGTACCAGGGCAGGGCGGTTGGCCCGGTCACGGCGATCGGCTGCAAGGGCGGTGACTGCCCGTAGGGCCCGGCCAGGTAGAGGCGTATGCCCTGGACGGCGGTGACGAGGTCGTTGAGAATCCCGTTCATCTCCGCCGGCGAGTAGATGGCGACGGGCGGCGCGGTGGAGGGCGGCGGCGTCTGGCCGGTGGAGGCACCGGCGGTGGAGTCCAGCGGCGCGGTGGGGAGAGCCAGCGGCGCGGTGGTGACGGGCAGCGGCACGGTGGTGACGGGCAGCGGCCGATTGGGTGGGGGTGCAGACATGATCGGAACCGAGCTACCTGATACCAAATTGGTAGGAGCTAGGATCCTACTTGGTCTAGGGCGTAGGTTGTACGGGAAGGGGGAGGGTTGACGGAGATGCGATTGCGGCTGCCGGCGGCGGGGCGCCGTGGCGCGATGAAGAAGAGGCGGCGCAAGAGGTGGCTAGGGTTAGGTCTCCCGGCTCCCTTTGGGAAGCCGATCAAATAATGATTGCTTCTTGCTTGATTAGATTGATACATCTTCTCTCCTTATATAGAGAGGTTTACTTGACTTCTAAGAAAATGACCCTAATAACGATAAGATAATTGGGCTAAGCCCCTAATAGTGATAAGATAACTTGGGCTACAACTCATTGGGCTAAGCCTCTAATATGCCGGTCATAACAGTGATCTAGTACTCTGGACTTCTAAATTATTCTCCACATGCAATTTTTTGCAGCACACAATTCATGAACTGGATTAGCCACTGTTGAATTTTTTTGCAGCATACTCAGTGGGGTTTTATCACTTATGCCACTAGTTGCATCTCACTACTTAGTTTTGCCTCAAAAGTTACAACTGCGCAAAAATTGTTATCATTCCGTAAGGTGCTTGCTCAAAAATGCCATTTGATATCTAAAAAATGCCATCGTTGCATTAGATATTTCCTCAAAAATGCCATTAGACACCGTTATTTTCAGGTCAAACCCGTTGACCAGGTTATATGACCAAAATACCCCTAGACCCACATGCCAGCTTTCTCTATCTCACAATGACAAGTGTGAGCCCCACTTGTCAGGAGTAAGCAAGCGGATAATTCTAGAGGAAAATAAGAACATTGTTGGGATCAAGTGAGACCCACACTTTATCGTACTGATATAGAGGAATAGCTGACATGTTGGTCTATGGATATTTTGATCATTATAACATGGTAAACGGACTTTGAGCTAACAGTAATGGTGTTTAGTGGCATTTTTTAGCAAGCGCCTAACGGACCGATGACATTTTTTAGCAATTTAAAAATCCTAATGACAAAACTGAGCAGTGGGACACAACTAGTGGCATAAATGATAAAAACTCATTTTGTTAATGAATTCCATCTGTACACGTATATTTGATCCACTTGCATGAATTAATATGCCAATAAGATAAAAGTTTCTCGTCGACACCTGAACGACACTCGTTAAATTTTAAATAGATCTTTGAAAATTAAATAGTGTAAACACAAGACTAAAATTTGAAGTACCAACGTTTTACAAAGGCATGCACACGACATAGCTACTCCCTCCGTTCGGAAATACTTCTCGGATCCAAAGTATCCAACAAGTATTTCCAGATGGAGGGAGTATATTTTGGCCCGCCAATAAGCTGAAAGTTTTTTTCTCGGAAAGGTGTGCTTAACCTCTGCGTACACAGCCATATATTATTATGTTCAGAATATCAAAGATCCAAAGTATCTTACACAAATCAAAAGGAAGAAGAGCTCAAAGCTTGAAACGGTGAGGAGCTCAAAGTGGCTTCTGCTATGTGGAAAATATTGGTCAAAATTTAGTTGATTCTAGGCAATATTTTATTTGTGAACACAAGGTTCAAATTCTAAACAATGGAATTCCATATTATGAATAACTTACATTGGAGATGTGATATTTTATAAATCAATTTCAATTCTAACAGATACGCAGGTAGATAAAGATTATGGGGCGCTAATAATATAGCTTAATCAGAACTACTAAAATAAAGATATGTACAACACAACTAAAATTTACAATAACCAAATACCTGCATATTTCAGTCATAGTGGAATTGCATGTCAAATTTAATACATAGCTCGGAAATTCATAGACAAGCACATCTTGAGAGCAATGACATGGAGCTTCTCGTTTTCTCCCCTCGTCACCCTCCTCTTCACATTGCTCGCTTTCTCTTCATTGTCCTCACCATCAACCTATGCCACATTGTTCAGCGCCTCCCTCTCCCTCCTTTCGCTGCCTCTAGTCATCTTCTCCCATCAAACAGCGGCCGATGCATAAGGGATGGTGGGCAAAACCTCGAAGGCAACAAGGAGCTTCCACCACTCAGGTCCCATGATCTGAGAAAGAAAAAACAAGGCAAAATGGGTGGCCTATGGCAGATCAATGCTCATGTAGATAGAGCAGATATTTTGTATTTCAAATATGATGATGTACAATTTTGTCCTATGTCAAAATTCTCTACATTTCAAGAAGTCCATAGATAAACATGTTAATATCTACAACATCAATTATACTCCCTCCGTATCAAAATAAGTGTCAACTTTAAGGCTCGAGATATTGACATTTTTTTTCTATAGGCTTTTGCTCAAATTCAAACAAGTCTGACTTAAGACAAAACTAGAAATTCGAATAATTTTGTACAGAGAGAGTAGCAACGATCAGATGGAGCACCCCTCATCAAATGGGTAGATTGCATGCCACACCATGATGCTTAGAAGTGTCAGATTGCACATCACTCACACCATGATTGCACGATCAGATGGTGGCAACCGGTGGCGGTGCAGCATTGGATCGAACAGCTTGTAGTCGCCATGGAATGCGTCATGGATGCTGGAGACATCAAGAAGCTTGTGGGCGGCACAATGGGCAAATCGATGTCCTGCACAGCTGAAGCTCCTGCGCCTATGTGAGTGATGTCTTTTCAGAGTTGTCGCTGACACCGATCGGAGCACCTGCGGGATGTGCGGGGAGCAGCAGTGAGGTGGGCCAAATCACCAGTCAAGCCATAGAGCATGAAGGTCGCTGACAGATGGACTGTCGATGTCTTTTCAGAGTTGTCACTGCTGGCTACTTGGGCGTAGTCCAGAACACCATCCAACAACTAAGAGCAATACCTATCAGATGGCTAGTGGCAGCACTGGATTGGCCTCTCAAATGATTTTACCACGTGGGTGAATCGTGCTGAAGTGAAGGTACCCAAAGAACCGGCCAGATGAACCGTAATAAAAGGCCAATCAATAGAAAGGAAGCTTCTATATCTCCCACTGATCAAGATCAACCTGGTCACTCTGGTCCTAAGTCACCCAGAACGTGCAAATGTTTCTGATGTCTCCTATTTCCATCTATTCTTGCATCTCTCATTCTTCTCTCACGCTCTCTTTGATCCATTTATTTTACTACCACCTATTTGATGCAGTAAGTTAGACCTACCAAGGCCCTCCCTTTGATCTGTTTATAAGACTACCACCTATTTGATGCGGTAAGTTAGTTCTACCAACACTACCCCTCTGATCTAGTTATGTGCCTAGCACCTTTTTGATGCAGTAAGTTAGTGCAACCAACTCGCTGAAATGGCATGTGAGAGCGGAGCTATTCTGTTGCAGACGAATTGGTATATATCATGACAGAACCTTTTTCCCTTGAGTGAAGGTTGGTGTGGTATATATGTAAGAAAAGCATTGTGCACACATTTAGAAGTTGGTGGTGTAGTACTCTTCACTTTATAACTATTTTGCATATATGTGGTGCGCAGTTTTCACAACATACCACATATCAGCTAGCCACTAAACAAATGACTGAAAGAATGGCACATGGATCTAAAAAAAGTAGCTACCACTACTACAAAACCATCTTTGTTGATGTTTATTTATTACGCTAGATTGGTAATAAAATGTGCCGCCGAGGAGAGAGATTTAGAGAAAGGCATAAGAGAGTGTTCAAAGAATTAAGGCGGCGTGTAAAGAATTAAATTTGGAAACAAGAATTGATGAAAACTAAGAATTCCTAGAAGGAAAACTAACTCAAGAATTGAGCATGCATCCTCAATCTCGGCTGCCAGAAAATGCTAGAAGATAAGTACAAGAGTCGTGCAATTTTGCAGATTGGGGAACGAAGGCTGATGAAACATTAATAAAAAAATGAAAGACTGACTGGAAAAAAAAAATTGTAGCTTGCAAACTGAAGAATGAACAAACTTGCTCAAACTGAAGAAAAAAAATGATTGTAGCTCACAAACAGAAGAATGAACAAACTTATTAGAGACTTATATCGGACTGACTGAATGAAAGACCAAGCACATAACCCTTATCTCTGAATGATAACCCCTGACTCAACGCGGACAAGAAACACACTGCAGACTAAGCGTGGGAGGGGAGAGAGGGGAAGGGGAATGCGCACCGTTACCTGTCTCACCGGTGTGGACTACTGCTGCTGCCCCATGGCCTTCCCCACTTGCCATGCCTACTCCCTCCATCCCAGGACTCGGGCGAGGGCGAACTGACATGCGGCTGAGTCGATACAAAGTAAAAAGAAAATTAAAAAAGGTCACCAATCAGCCCCACCCTCCAAACCAGGTCAGGTTTGCCAGAAAAAAAACCCGAAAACGAACCACCCCGAACACCACAGACACAGACCAAGAAACAAAACGTGTACTGATAACTCAGCACACACGAGCTGAGATTCGGGCTGAGAATCGAACGGCTACAAAATTCGACTGAACCAATTTAAAAACAGCAAAAATGAATGTACTTCCCAAATTGACTGGCATATACTGTAATTAGATCAACTGGACAAATGGGTGCAAGTTTCCTTTTTTTCTTTTTCTTTGCAGGGAAAAAATGGACGCACGTTTCAGGAGCCAATGGTAGCAGACAGACCAATTGGGCCAACAACAGCAAATCTTTCTTTCTCCTAGTAGAAAAAACCCTTTCTCTCAAAAAAAAACAAAAAAAAAAACTGAACCTTCTCTCACACATTCTTTCCCCTAGCTTCATCATGATCCATTATACCAACAGATGCAGTAAGAATGATCCACGCAAAATCAAGCCCTCAGGAAACACTGTTGAAAGTTTGACAACACATCTCTCTTTGGAGTGGTGTGTGTGGGGTGTCTTGTGCCACTCAGCGGTTGTGATGGTTTTCACCTGGTTTTACATAATTAACTGGGCAATCTGGTTTTCGCCCGGCTTTCCCTAATTAACCAAACAACTCTTTTCTTCTTAATGAATGCAGGAATGCTGCCATCTAGAAAAAATGGGTTACTGGCTTGTTTTCTATAGACTAACCTGATGTAAGGGGAGCAGCCTTGCACTCCAGGACTCGATCTCCAAGGTCCAAGCGTGGACTGATGACACTACACTTGTTCAATCTTCCATTCAGCTTCACATCTGTCATACTAGACCTGTGATCATCGACATACTCAGATTCACCAACTAATGTATCCTGCACTCAGAAAAAGCATCATCAGTTTCTATGGACACAGGCGCAGCATAGTTTTACAACTTTCTATCAAGTAGGGTTGTGCATGAAGAACCATAAAGTATGACAACGAGGAACTGAATGACAACCTTCCATTGTGGCCTGCTCATCACTTCTCTCTTACCACGCTTCTCTGTACTGTACATGCTCTTAAGAGCATCCACCAGTTTGCTGCAAAGTGTGCTTAGACGACATAGGACTACATGAACATCTTGAAATACTGTACACCACAAAAAGGGCCTATCAATCCAGAGAATCAATGGATCAATACTAGGCACATGCATAAATATTGTAGATGTGTTTTTTTTCCTATAAACTTGGTCAAACTTAAACAGGTTTGACTTAGAGACAAGATTAAGTGAGTAGTTCTTTCACAACATATTGTCGGAAACATTTGCTTCACAAACAAGAAAAAAAAACAGATTGCTCGATGCTGCTGATAGCCTGACACCAAGAAAAAATTATGAAATCATCAATGCTCTCAGGATTAAACTGTGAAGCGTATGCATGATACGTTTATGGCTTTGCTTCTATATATGGAGGGACCACCACAGTTTGTACAGGTAATGGATCTACTGTACATCAAACAAACTGTGCAGCCTGAGCAAACGAAGGAAACTTCAACAACAGATGCCTATATTATCTGCTTGAACTTCTTCCATTTCAGAAGGATGAGCGAAAAAATATCCCAATTACAGAATTGTCTTATCCAGGCTTCCAGCATAGTTCCTGGTAACAATACAACAAACAGAATACGTTCAATCAGATCATGCTATATATCACAAGGCGGCAACCCATAATAGAAAAACAAAAAATGAATTATGAACAGGCACTGTGAGTAGTTTGCAAAACAAGAGACCTTGCCCAGTTGCTCCATAACTAATGGATGACCACATCATCAGAAACTAGGAAAAGTGGCGTCTGTACAGATGATCACACCATCAGAAATTAGGTTGGTCTTGGTGTACAGACCACGATTACAGACACCATGTTCCTGTTACAGAGCATGTTCAGTTTTCTGTCCATTGCAGTTAACATACTAGCTTCACACAGATGTTAAAGTTCAACTAAAGCATAAAAATGGCAGATAAGTTGTACCATGCAGATGACTGCAACTAAAACACCGTGGTTATGATCGGCGGGCTTAGATTTTGAGGAGCTGGAGCTACATATACTATGTCATGGCCAGATTCATCAACCGCACAGCATGAAAAAAGTGGAACAAGGCATGCGTCCTGCACACTTCAGATTCATCAACCACTCCAACCATCACTAATTCATCCATTTCGCTGATATGCTCAAAACCTCAGGCATCGCCCTATCACTGTTAAAAAGTGTAAATGCCCATGTTACTCGATCAAAATAAAACTGTATCCCAAATTTTATTCAGTCTTGGATTTCTTCCCAAATTTGACAATGCAAAATTATATATAGTTTTCTGTTTACATGTTAAGAACTGAAACTGCAAACAGTACGCGTTAAGCTTGATCTTCCTTATTTCATTCATTCCGGTTACAATTAAAGGCGGCAAAAAAAAATTCATTGAAATGAAGCACATAATTAGTCTATTTTGGAGTAGCCAGACAACTCCTTATACTATGCAAAAGAGAAACTTTCATGGAAGAAACAACACCAAGAGCCGACAGTATACAAAAGCAGTTGCCCAGGGCAGTATAATCCACTGAGTTGTAACAACTGATACAGCATTGTCAGGTCAAAACCTATTTACTAAAACATGACAGGAGGTAGAGGACCTACAGTTAGGTTGTGATTTAAAAAAAAAAGGTTAGATTGTGCACCTGAAAGAAGAAATTGCATATTCTGGTAGCCCCAGATTGTCCATGCAGCAACTGCTCAGGGCACTCCTGGATGTGATGTGAGTCAGACTACTCGGGTAATGGATAACATTGGAAACGGTGACCCTAAACATCAGGTGTTCAGCAGTATAGTATCTCGCTTGCTGGTCATCAGAGAAGTTCCTAAGAAAAGAGCTCTATATGTGCGCCAGTTCGGTTGCACCCCTTTCTTAATCATATCATTGTATATTCCCAAACCCTTCTCAAGTTCACCATTAACATTGCACCACCTTATCAAAATATTGTATGCTACAATGTCAGGCTTCAATCCCTTGTACAGCATTTCATTCCAAAGCTCAAACGCTTTATTTGTATCACCCTTCTTGCAGAGCTCATGTATTACTGTAGAATAGCTAATGCAATCAGGAAAAAGACCATTTTCAGTACACTTACTAATAAGGTCAATTGCTTCTTGAATCTGCCCAACCTTACATAACCCCTTGATCAATGTGTTAACTGTCACTATGTTAGCAAGAGAGCCTCGAAGCATGGCGAAATAAAGATCTTTAGCTTTCTCCAGTTTACCTTCAGTTGTAAAACAATCAAGAAAACAATTATAAGTATAATTGTTAGGAAGGAACTGACTGGATAACATTTCTTTACAGAGGACCTCTGCGCTGCTCAAATGCCCTGACTTGCAGAGGTTATTTACTAAAACTGTATATGTGACGGTATTTGGAAAGCAGCCATCAGCAATCATGTTATCCCAACAGTTTAAAGCTTGGACCATATTTCCTTCTTTTGAGTGCACATCAATCATGCATGTATGGAACACAGTGTCTAGCCTGACACTTCGTTCTGTCATCTCCCTCAATAACACGCATGATTTTTGTGTATCATGCTGTTTCAAGGCTGTATACACAATAATGGTAAAGCTGACAAGATCAAGATTGACTCCCTGCATTGCCATCTCATTCCAGACATGGTATGCTTCGGTCAACCTTCCTTCTCTGCACAATCCATGCATGAGCGTCGTTAGGCTAAATTTGTTCAGCGGGCAGTTGTTTTCTAGGTCAGCAACAAATTCCTTTGCTTTTGACGCTCCACTGGTCAAGCATAATCCACTTAACAATGGTCTATATGTGTAATTGTCAGGTGTGAGGCCCCTACCCACCATTTGATCATATAACTGGAATGCCTTTCTTATATTGCCTACCAGGCAATACCCTTCTATCATGACATTATAAGTTGCTTCATTTGGTACTAGGTTGCTGTTAATCATCTTATTAAACAACCGAGAAGCTTCATCCATCTTTTTATCCTTGCACAAACCATTGATAAGTGCTGTGAACGTATAAGTGTTCCATGCAACACCCTTCTCAGCCATCTCCTGGTGGATTGCCATGGCACTGGACAGATCCCCTTTTCTACAGAAACCAGCAATTAGTGGACAATATGAAGCTGCATTTGGTGTCACTCCAATGTCAGTCATCTCACTCAGGAACCCCATCGCCCTGTCTAAATCATCCTGTTTGCAGCAACCATTAATCAAGGAATTGTACGGATAAACTGTCACTCTGACACCCTTGTCCCTCATCCTATCGAACATGTCAAGTGCATCCTCCATCATCCCCCTTTTCGAAAGTGAATGTATCAATATAGGATAAGTCACCTCATTTGGCTCCAGACCCCTGTCTACCATCTCACTGAAAAGCCGATCTGCCTCGCAAAACATACCGCTCTTGCACAGGTTATCAAGCAATGCATTATATGCAAATATGTTGGGCACCATGCCCAACTCGCCCAACTGACAAGCTAAGCTGAAAGCCTCCTGAACCTTCCCCCTCTTTCGTAGCCCATCAAGCATAAATGAGCAATTGGCCTCTGACGGCACAAACCCCAGCCTGGCCATGTCATATGTCATTCTCAATGCCATTTCCAGCTCCTCCGCCCGGCAAAACCCATACACGAGCGTACGGTAAGTCACTTCATCAGCTTTGATTCCTCTGGCCACCATGCTGTTCTTTACCTCCACTGCCTCCTGAATGCGATGATTCCTGCACAATCCATAAATCAATACATTGTACGGCACCACGCTGACCTTGACCCCCTCATGATGCATCCTTGCCAGAAGCCCCTTGGCGCCGTCAAGATTTCTGGCCTCGCAGTAAGCCCGAATCCCAGCCGTGTAAACATGCTCATCAAGGCGAGCACCAGACTGAAGCATTTCATCGAACAGGGCACGGGCAAGGGTGAACTGACGAATCTTGACAAGGGAGAACAAAATGTGGGAAGCCGTGTACTGGTTCGGAGTGATGCCGGCGGCCAGGGACAGCTGAAGGACGGCGGCCGCGTCGCGGGCGCGGCGGAGGCGGAGGTAGGAGGAGGCGAGAAGCGAGGCGGCGGCGGCGGTGGCGCCAGGCGGGAAGGGGGAGAGGGAGGAGGCGTGGGAGAGGGAGGAGAAGGAGGTGGAGGCGGACGGGGAGGAGGACGCGAGGGAGAGCAGGAGGGAGGCGGCGTGCGGGGAGCGGGACGGCGAGGCGGGGGCGGAGATGAAGGAGAGCGCGAGGAGGGAGAGGCAGAGCGGGGAGACGAGGTGGGGAGGCAGGAGGAGGAGGAAGCGGCGGGAGAGGTCCGGGCGGGCGAGCGAGGCCGGGAGGAGGAGGAGCGCGGAGACGTGGGCCGGGGCGAGGCGGCTGCGGAGCAGCGGCGCCGCTAGCGCCGGCGGCCAGGCGGACGGCGCGGTGTGGTGGAGGAGGTCGGCGAGGAGCTTGACCATGCCGAAATGCGAGGTGGCGGGCGTGGGTTTGGGGTCTCCGGCCCGGTGCCGGGGTGATGGTGGAGGCATCGGGCCGGCGGTAAGGATCGCCGGAGTAGGTGACGGCCGGGTGGTCAGCTGGACGAGTGGGGGGCGACTGCAGTGGAATGAATCTGGGCTTCCAGATGAAAAATGAGAAGAAACCAAAATGAACCGCCCGATTAACGATAGACGATATCCGTATTTAATTCATTGATGCTTGGTTACATTGGTTTTTTTTAACACAGTACGGACACAGACGCCCATACATACGCATATACACTCATCCCATGAATACACGCACATCCTACCCCCTACCCTACCCCCTACGAGCACCTCCGAGAAACTAAACTTTGATGGGCAGAGGATACCACTGTCCTCCTAACCATTCAAACACAAATCGGTTCGCTTTGGTTACACTGATTTCGATGCATGTTAAAGTAGTATTTTTAATATTTTGGCTAATATACAACATAACACAAATCGGCGTTTAAATAACATCTTCAACATATAGAGGTTTCAGACTTTCACCACGAGCTACAGACTCACTAGCCATACTAAAAACATTTGTCAAATATACTTTTTGGTCCTCTCCACTTCTACCAGTTCCAGGTGCTTTTCAGTCAGCCGTGGCCCAAACAAAAAGGGGCTAAGACTTTAAATATCTTCAACTTTGTAAGATGTTGAATTATATTATTTTTCATAGCTATTCATCAATTTCATGATATTGTCTTCTAATCCCTGTCATGTTATGGTTATTCATTATTGATGAATGTTGTTCAACTTTTCAGTGCTGACAGTAACTTGTCCCATCCATTTGTTAGCTTCTAAATCTAATATATTACAACATACTATCTTTGTGTTAGCGTAGATACCTCACCACCCAGTGGAGCTTCTCTATTCAAAACGAATGTCTAAACTATCATTGCTTTTGTTGGATTCTTGTTTGGTTCAAAGGTAAAAGAAATCAAGTTGCCATGTTTGCATCTTATGAACCTGGACTTCTTCAAGAAAGGTCCCTAGTCCCGACGACATTCTCTGGGCGATTAATGGGATTGTTATTTCATTTGACAAAAACAAAAGAGAGAAAAATCAAGGGTGTACTACACCTAGATTTAGCCACATCTCTGGACTCTCCAAATTTTGTTGAGGACTCTCCACTCAAGATATATCATTGCTAAGCGGATGTCTCCGAACACACTTAGGATCACCTACTATCCTATGTAGACGACAAGAATACTCATATAAAATGGGATTTCAAAGCCATGTATGATAGGGTTTTCTATGGTAGTGTAAGCCACGTCCTAAGAAAGATCCATCCACCACTACTCCCGATGTCTCCTATTCCCATGAGTTCTCATATCTTCCAGGGTTTTTTCGTCCCTCGCTTTTAACTATTTATATGACTACCACCTATTTGATGAAAAATAAGGAAAAACGCTACCAATATGCCAAATAGAGTGAGACGGTGGAGCTATTCAGTTTCAGATAAAGTGCTGTATATATAAGATGAGAACAATTTCATGCAAGTAAAGTTTGGTGTACTATAGACAATGAAGCATTGTATACACAAGTGGAGGTTGGTGGGATAGTATTGTTTGACTTATAGCGGCTACATACGCACAGATGGACGCCCCCTCCCCCCCCCCCCCTCCCCGCGCGTGTGCGTCTTGCCAGAGTTCTTGGGGGAGAAAATGGCCTGCTAATATAGCACCACTCTCTCCTTGTGCCGCCTCCAATGGCCACGACAAGTACTATGCCTGGTGAGGTGGTCGACTAGGTGGCTCCTTTCAGCATGCCCTTCATTGACACATGCTTATGATGATTTCGGGGGAGGTGTGCAGCTTTCTCTGGCGGAGACCCTCACGGTTATGCAAATAGAACTTAATGACACAACTACCGAATGATGGAGATTAGCAAACGACTTCAGGACCGGGGTGAAAACACTTATTCAGGCCTTTATTGGTTGAAGTATGTAGCGACAAACTTACCGCATTGCCTTGTTGAATGTGTTGCCTCCATGCTGATGTGATGGTCCTTGTTTGTTGATCTCGGCAATCAAGATGAGAATCCATGTCCTGGTTGTCCCTTGTGTTGTGCGAGGTAATGGCGAGGCGAGCGTATTATCTCTTCCTAAAGGCGTTTCCACGGAGGAATACGACTTATTCGTAGGTGTTTACTTAATATCTTGTAATGGTTCTGTAGGTGTTGTACATGTCATTGACTCTCCGTGTTCATGATTTGGGCCTTGTAGTCTTGCATCAACTTTAATAATTTTATGGCTATGTGCATCTGAGGATGCAGCGGCTGGGAGGCTGACTCTTACTTTATGAATAAAAAACTATTTGCCTTATAGCTATTGCATACGTTGAGTTCATGTTTTCTGCAACATACAATATATCGGTAAATTTAGACACTTGCTTGATAATTAAGGAACTATATCATGTTAATAATAAATAGCAATCCCAGAATCATAATCAATATTTATATTCCCAGGTTGGTACTAAAGTGTGCCACTGAGAAGATGGAGGAAAAAGGACATGAGGTTGTGTTTAAAGGATTTAGGAGCATCTCCAAGCGGACCCCTCAAATTGTCCTTATATGTCCGGGCAGATAGCCCGGATAGTGCCAGACAAAGAAAAGCAACACCCAACTTGGCCTCCCAAATCGTCTCATATGTCCGGGTTGCTAGCAAATCCCAAATTCAGCCAATATATATGGAGGAAATTAGGGGTCAGGACATGTTCGAACAACATGCCATTGAAGGAAATATGCCCTAGACGCAATAATAAAGTTGTTATTTATATTTCCTTATATCATGATAAATTTTTATTATTCATACTAGAATTGTATTAGCCGGAAACTTAGTACATGTGCGAATACATAGACAAACAGAGTATCCCTAGTATGCCTCTACTTGACTAGCTCGTTAGTCAAAGATGATTAAGTTTCCTAGTCATAGACATGTGTTGTCATTTGATCAACGGGATCACATCATTAGAGAATGATGTGATGGACATGACCCATCAGTTAGCTTAGCATTAATGATCGTTTAGTTTTATTGCTATTGCTTTCATCATGACTTATACATGTTCCTATGACTATGAGATTAAGCAACTCCCGAATACCGGAGGAACACCTTGTGTGCTATCAAACGTCACAATGTAACTGGGTGATTATAAAGATGCTCTACAGGTGTCTCCGATGGTGTTTGTTGAGTTGGCATAGATCGAGATTAGGATTTGTCACTCCGTGTATCGGAGAGGTATCTTTGGGCCCTCTTCGTAATGCACATCACTATAAGCCTTGCAAGCAATGTGACTAATGAGTTAGTTGCGGGATGATGCATTACGGAACGAGTAAAGAGACTTGCCAGTAACGAGATTGTACTAGGTATGATGATACCGACGATCGAATCTCGGGCAAGTAACATACCGAGGACGAAGGGAACAACGTATGTTGTTATGCGATTTGACCAATAAATATCTTCGTATAATATGTAGGAGCCAATATGAGCATCCAGGTTCCGCTATTGGTTATTGACCGCAGATGTGTCTCGGTCATGTCTACATAGTTCTCGAACCCGTAGGGTCCGCACGCTTAACGTTCGATGACGATTTGTATTATGAGTCATGTGATTTGATGACCGAAGTTTGTTTGGAGTCCCAGATGAGATCACGGACATGTCGAGGAGTCTCGAAATGGTCGAGACATAAAGATCGATATATTGGAAGGTTATATTCGGACACCGGAATGGTTTCAAAGTGTTTCGGATATTTTCCGGAGTACTGGGAGGTTACCGGAACCACCCGGGAGAGTAATGGGCCTTAATGGGCTTTAGGGGAAAGGAGAGAGGGGCCTCAAGGGGTGGCCACGCACCCCCCATGGGCTGGTCCGAATTGTACTAGGAGGGGGCGGCGCCCCCCTCCTTCCTTCTCCCCTCCTTCCTTCTCCCCTCCTTCCCCTTCCCTCCTTCTCCTAGTTGGAATAGGAAAGGGGGGTGAATCCTATTTGGACCGGGAGTCCAAGTAGGACTCCTCCCTATGGCGCGCCCCCTATGGCCGGCCTCCTCTCCTCCCCCTTTATATACGTGGGAGGGGGGCACCCCAAAGACACACCATGTCTTCTCTTAGCCATGTGCGGTGCCCCCCTCTACAATTACACACCTCGGTCATATCGTCATAGTGCTTATGCGAAGCCCTGCGCCGGTAACTTCATCATCACTGTTGCCACGCCGCACTACTAGGCAAAACCCTATATACAGAATCTTAGTAGCAGCGCGGCTCAAAAAAGAGCGCTGCTGCTAATTAGCAGTAGCGCGGGTGTGGAAAACCCGCTACTGACAAGTGCTTAGTAGTAGCGCGCTCGGCATAACCCGCTCTGCTACAAATATGGACCGACAGTGCCCACCCAACTCCATTTAGCAGCAGCGCGGTGCCGCGAGCCGTGCTACTGCTATAGCTGTAGCAGTAGCGCGGTTTTTCTGAGGTCGCTGCTGCTAATTTTCAAATCAGGCACACTTTTGGTCTCAGTTAGCAGTAGCACTTGTACCGAAAGCGCGCTGCTGCTACTTTCTTAGCAGCAGCGTGTTTTACGTCCCACGCTACTGCTAATCCGCACCCACCACCTTTTCCCCACCCGCCCTCCCCCTCCCCCTCCTCTCCCTTTCCCCTACCTCTCCCACTCTCACTCTTCTTCTTCCTCAATACTTCTCCCCCATTACTCTCCCTCTTCTACCTACCTTTCTCTCTCTTCATTACTCCTACCTAACTACACCACCTCCATTAATGCATCTCCTTTCTCTTTTTCCTTCACTCTCCACTAGTTGAAGTTGTCTCCTCTCAAATTAGGTAGCTAGGTAGATGTAGCATTTAGTTAAGTGACCTATTTCCCCCTAACTAGATCTATCTTTGTCAAGAAGAGCTTTGTGCACTTTTCATCTCTCTACATCATCATCTTCACCGTGTGCTCGATCTCGAGATATAGGTGATTAAAATTTCATGATTTTGCAAAATGGAAATATGTTTATGTGTGTGTGATATGTTTATGGAAATTGTGTGTGTGGCATGAGTTGATGCCAAATTGTGCTTTTGAGTTGCCTATGTTTTGCCGAAATGTCGATTTATTTCCGTTTCGGCGAATTTCGGGCAAACTCTAGATCTATATATGTCCTATTTTTAAGGAAGGTCATGCCAAATTTTTGTATGACTTTGGTGCATGCATGCATTTTTATAATCAATTTGTTTATTATTACCGTGCAGAGTTGACGATGGTCAGTGGAATGATGGTGGACGGGTGGTTGCGGTCGGTGGTGCAGGACATGAAAGAAAATAACCGGACAGAGGTTTTATGTCCGTGTCGAAAATGCAAAGGAATAGTTTGGCTCGACCCCCATGACGATGGTCGTGTCGAAGCGCACCTGCTCATGACTGGTTTCATGGATGGCTATACTCGGTGGATAATTGAAGATGAGGATGACGATGTTGAGGATGCCGACAGGGTAGGCAATGATGACACGGGGCAAGACGAAGAGATGATCGATAATGGCGGCGGGGAAGAGGCCAGACATGGCGGCGGAGAAGGGGCCGGACATGGCGGCGGAGAGAACGACATGGACTCCATGCAGCAGAGTTCGTCGGTACTAAGTTCAATCGTGCGGGACCCTCATGTTCAAGCATTGCTTCGCAAGGAGACGAGTACTGAGAGAGCTTCTTCTAGAGAGGAGGCTAAGATGGAGCAACTGGTGGTAGACTCGAACACTCCATTGTATGATGGTTGCAATTCTGAGGTGACCCGCTTGAGTTTCACGCTCCAACTCCTGAAGACGAAGGCTAAAAACAAATGGACCGACACTAGCCTCGATGAGCATCTCAAGTACCTAAAGGATGTTCTTCCTGCGGGTAATCTATGTCCTAGTAGTGTTGATGAGGCCAAGAAGATCGTGTGCCCTCTTGATCTGCCACACATTAGATACCATGCATGCATCAACGATTGCATAATTTATCGAAAGGAGCACGCGAAAAAATCAAGATGTCCGGTGTGCAATGCTTCTCGATACAAGAAGGCCGGGAACAAATGTCCCCAGAAAGTGGTATGGTACTTACCGATCACTCCCCGTCTCCAGAGGTATTTTGTAGACCCCAAGGAAGCAAAGCTAATGCGTTGGCACGCGGAGAGGAAGAAGCCCGACGATGGAGATGATCTAAAGCTGAGACACGTCAAGGATGGAAGCCAGTGGAGAGCGTTGAACAGCTTCTATCAGTATTTTGAATGTGATGCAAGGAACATCATGCTCGGCTCATGTACCGATGGCATGAATCCGTTTGGCAACCAGAACACCAACCATAGCACATGACTCGTGTTTGTATGGATGTACAACCTCCCCCCTGGTTGTGCATGAAATCGAAGTACATTCACATGAGCATGCTTATTCAAGGGCGGAAACAACCAGGAAATAATATTAATTTGTATCTGGGGCTACTTCAAGAGGAGTTAGACACGTTATGGAAAACACCGGCCAAGACATGGGACGCCAACAAAGGCGAGTATTTCAACATGAGAGCCGCGCTGATCACGACAGTGCAGGACTATCTCGGTTACGGATATGTGGCAGGCCAGGTGTGCCATGGATATTGCGGATGCACGCGGTGCATGGATGATACGACGTCTCAGCAACTAACGTCAAGGAAAGATGGCGGATCTGGGAAAATCGTGTACATGGGGCATCGAAGATGGCTCGAACAGGACGACCCGTGGAGAAACCGTGGAGATCTATTCAATGGTCACGTTGAGCATCGAGGACCTCCACGTAAGCGGAGCGGTGCCGAAATCGATGAGCTGTTGAAAAACTGGAAGGAGTGC
Organism: Triticum urartu; assembly: GCF_003073215.2. Classification (NCBI taxonomy): domain Eukaryota; kingdom Viridiplantae; phylum Streptophyta; class Magnoliopsida; order Poales; family Poaceae; genus Triticum; species Triticum urartu. The sequence continues at coordinate 698,811,255 of NC_053024.1, read as the reverse complement.
CCCGCGCCAGGAAAGACGATGAGAAAGGCGCCGGAGCCGCTGCTGAAGGTATGGAAGACGAGGTCTGTGTTCTAGGACTTGGAGTACTGGCACAAACTCAATACACCTCATTGCCTTGATCAAATGCATATCTGTAAGAATGTCCTTGAGAGCTTGCTCGCAACACTGATGAACATGCCGGATAAGACCAAGGATGGGCCGAAGGCAAGAAAAGACTTGCAAGATTTGAAAATCAGGGAAGATCTGCACATGCCGCCCCGTAAAATGTCAGACGAGACAGAGACGGAGATAGAGGCACGGGAGAAGAAGGGCAAGAAAATAAAGAGAGAGGATTATTGCCCCCCTTCTTGCTTCACCTTAAGTTAGGCTGAGATCGATCAATTCTTTAAGTGCCTTACCGGAGTCAAAGTTAGTTCCGGTTACTGTGGCAAGATAAACAGATGTCTAGACACGGACAAGAAAAGGTTCGGCGGGATGAAGTCCCACGACTGTCATGTGATGATGACGCAGATACTACCTGTTGCCCTTAGAGGGATAATGGACAAGCACATCCATGACACGCTTATTGGTCTCTGCAACTTTTTCGACGTCATCTCTCGAAAGTCGATCAGTGTGAAGCAGCTCCGAAGGCTACAGGAAGAGATCGTTGTGATACTGAATGAGCTTGAGATGTACTTCTCGCCCGCGTTCTTTGACGTGATGGTGCATCTGTGTGTCCATACTGTGGATGACATAATAGACCTGGGGCCGTCATTCCTGCACAACATGATGCCGTTTGAGAGGATGAATGGGATCATCAAAGGATTCGTTCGTAACATGTCCCGTCCGGATGGAAGCATCGTCCAGGACTATGTGACACAAGAGTGCATCTCTTTCTGTGAGAATTTTCTATATGGCGCAGACTATCCGCCTGGTGTTAGTGTTGGTTTGCCCGTTAACAAGCACGATGGGAGGCTCGAAGGAGAAGGTCACTGCAACGGTCGCAGGGAACTGCACGTGGCATACTCAGATCGACGCAGCGACTTTGACAGAGCAAACTTGGTAGTGCTACAACACCTAGACGAGGTAGATCCTTTCGTGGCACTACACAAAGAAATTATCGCAAAGAAGTATCGTGACCGGGGGGTATGCAGGATGGACGCCGAAGTTACTAGAGAGCACAACTCCACTTTCCTGCATTGGTTCAAAGAGCATATTATTGCTAATCCCCCGGAGGAGGGCTCTAAGGACGGATTGCTCATATACGCCTTAGCACATGGCCCCTCGCCCAACCTCGTAACCTATCAGGCATATGATATCAACGGATACACGTTCTACACGGAGGCCAAAGATATGGATAGTGATGATCAGAACTCAGGGGTGACGATGGAATGCATGACCGGCAGCGACAACGGCGGAACTGAACGATTTTATGGAAGGGTCGAGGAGATCTGGGAGCTTGACTACTCTGGACTGCACAACACGACGATGTTCCGTGTCAGATGGGCTAAGAATGTCGAAAGAGAAAACCGGATTTTCACTACCATGACTATACCCGACGCCAAGAGCGCTACCGTGAACGCTATCGCCAAAAACGAGCCATGGGTACACGCTAAGCACTTGACACAATACTTCTTCATAACCGACCCATGCAATCCCAGTCGTGTTGTCGTGAGGAGAGGCAAAAGGAACATCATTGGAATGGATGGAGTCACCAACGAGGAAGACTATGATCAGTACGGTAACCCAATGAGGGAAGATGATGATGATGATGAAGTATACGTCAAAAGAAGAATCAATAGTACATTATCTAAGAAAAATCGTAGTCCATGGAAAAGGCAAAGTCACAATGAGGGTCTCAATTATTCTTCGACGAACAAGAAGGGAAAGAAGCTGACTCAAAAACAAAAACGTCAGCGCTGAGGAACCGTATGTTATCGGTCAAATGATGTAATATATATGTTCCTATTTTGTATACACACTTAGCCATTATTATGCATGGGTCCAATGATGTAATATATATGTTCCTATTTTTTATACATATTTAACCGTCAAATGATATTTTGTATACATATTTAACCGTCAGCGCTGAGGAACCGTATGTTGTCGGGAAAATTGGCCGTAGCGATTTCCTTATAAAACAGCTACAGTCAAGCTAGCAGTAGCGATTTCCTTATAAAACCGCTACAGCTAGTGAAGGTAGTAGCAGCACGTTTTATCTAAACCGCTACAGCTAGTGAAGGTAGTAGCAGCGCGTTTTATCTAAACCGCTACAGCTAGTGAAGGTAGTAGCAGCGCGTTTTATCTAAACCGCTACAGCTAGTGAAGGTAGTAGCAACGCATTTTGTCTAAACGCGCTACTGCTACGTCCACTTAACCCAAAATTCTCACTCTCCCTGCTTCATCCCGCCTCTTTTCCCCCCAAATCCCCACTCTCTCTTCCTCCGTCACACCGCCGTGCCCCGGCGCTCGCCCCCAACCCAGCCCCGGCGCTCGCCCCCGACCCGGCCCTCGCCCCGACCCGGGTGCTCGCCCCCGACCCCGGCGCTCACCCCCGACCCCGGCGCGCTCGCCCCCGACCCGTTGGCCCTCGCCTCCCTCCTCTGCTTCCTCCCCTCCCAACCTCGGCCGTCGTCGGGCCTGCCTCCTCGCCCCTGCACCCTCTGTAAACCCCCCCTCTCTCTCTGCTAGCTAGGGTTCTTCGGTTAATTTACTTAGGTTTTAGTTAGGGCAGTAGGTTAATTAGGTTATCTATTTAGTTATGAATTTAGCTAGGTTTTAAAATAGGACAGAAATTTAGGGTTAAGCAATTGTAGTTAAAAGAAAAGGTAGCATTTAAGCAATTGTCCAAATCAACATCCCTTGTTAAAGCAAATTTCGGTGGGCTAAATTTATATGCAAATTTGAACTGGACATGTGATATGTGGATATGTCATGTTTTGGACATGTCATGTTTGGAATTTGAACATGTCATTTGGACATGTGATGTTTTGGTTCAATTTTGGTAAATGATTCGAGTGGCCTATGTTACGCCGGAATGTTGATCTCATTTCCATTCCGGTGAATTTCAGGCGCTCGATATGTCCATTTTTAGCAAAGGTCATGCCGAAATTTGCCGTGAATAAAGGCATGATTTGTGCTACATAGTTGGCATATCGAGTGCTGGCACATAGATTTCTTTTTATGTCATTTCTCATTTATTCATACTTTTAGAAATGAACGAGGACACTTAATCATAGGAAACATGTCGAACAACGAAGAAACTGGGCCTTCTGACCAAGATGCTGACGAGATGGATTATGAGGGTGAACAAGAGTACCTTGACTATTTGACTGCTAAGCAAGGTTTGTAGGTCGGCCTCGATGATGGTACTGACGCCGACATCGACACTGATGGCGCCGGCACTGATGGCGGCGCCGAGACCAGCGGGGAAGATATCAGCGGGGAAGGTACCGGCGCCGATGCCGCTACCGAAATGAGGAAGCATAAGAAGCAGGGGATACGAAAACCTAACAAACTAGGGATTGGACGACTTGTGATCACAAAGATGGCACCTGGCAAGTTTGAGCCATTAGAGCTGGAAGAACCTTGCAAGTGCTATGGGAACCAATTAGGATGCATCCTACGGGAATACCAGAAGGTCGACATGGGAAAGGGGATGATATTGAACCCCTTGAAACCCACGTTCCACAACCAGCCGATCCCCGCTAGGCACTTCATGGTTAGCTTGTCCAGTGTGAAATCGGGGCACGAGGCGTTGCCTCCTCTAGTACAGCATGTGGGAGAGGACGACGAGACCCCGCCGCAGATTGGAAGCTGCAAGGGTTGGGTGCTGCTATGGCCGAGGAATCTTATTCGTCTGGAGCCGGCCGAGAGCACACCAATCTGTTGGGGAACGTAGTAATTTCAAAATTTTCCTACGCACACGCAAGATCATGGTGATGCATAGCAACGAGGGGGAGAGTATGATCTACGTACCCTTGTAGATCGCAACGGAAGCGTTGACACAACGTAGAGGAAGTAGTCGTATGTCTTCTTCCCGATTTGACCAATCCAAGCACCGTTACTCCGGCACCTCCGAGTTCTTAGCACACATACAGCTCAATGACGATCCCCGAGCTCCGATCCAGCAAAGCTTCGGGGAGGAGTACCGTCAGCACGACGGCGTGGTGATGATCTTGATGTTCTACCAACGTAGGGCTTCGCCTAAGCACTACAACGATATGATCGAGGTGGAACATGGTGGCAGGGGGCACCGCACACGGCTAAGGAACGATCTCAATGATCAACTTTTGTGTCCTAGGGTGCCCCCCTGCCCCCGTATATAAAGGATCCAAGGGGGAGGGGCTGGCCGGCCAAGGAGGGCGCGCCAGGAGAGTCCTACTCCCTCTGGGAGTAGGATTCCCCCCCCCCAATCCTAGTTGGAATAGGATTCCTCGAGGAGGGGAAGAGAGAGAGGGGGCCGACAACCTCTCCTAGTCCTAATAGGACTAGGGGAGGGGGGAGGCGCGCGGCCACCTTGGGCTGCCCCTTTCTCCTTTCCACTAAAGCCCACTAAGGCCCATATAGTTCCCGGGGGGTTCCGGTAACCTCCCGGTACTCCGGTAAAATCCCGATTTCACCCGGAACACTTCTGATATCCAAACATAGGCTTCCAATATATCAATCTTTATGTCTCGACCATTTCGAGACTCCTCGTCATGTCCGTGATCACATCCGGGACTCCGAACAACCTTCGGTACATCAAAATGCATAAATTCATAACAACAGTCATCGTAACATTAAGCGTGCGGACCCTACGGTTCGAGAACAATGTAGACATGACCGAGACACGTCTCTGGTCAATAACCAATAGTGGGACCTGGATGCCCATATTGGCTCCTACATATTCTACGAAGATCTTTATCAGTCAGACCGCATAACAACATACGTTGTTCCCTTTGTCATCGGTATGTTACTTGCCCGAGATTCGATCGTCGGTATCCAATACCTAGTTCAATCTCGTTACCGGCAAGTCTCTTTACTCGTTCCGTAATACATCATCTCATAACTAACATATTAGTTGTAGTGCTTGCAAGGCTTATGTGATGTGCATTACCGAGAGGGCCCAGAGATACCTCTCCGACAATCGGAGTGACAAATCCTAATCTCAAAATACGCCAACCCAACATCTACCTTTGGAGACACATGTAGTACTCCTTTATAATCACCCAGTTACGTTGTGACGTTTGGTAGCACCCAAAGTGTTCCTCCTGCAAACGGGAGTTGCATAATCTCATAGTCATAGGAACATGTATAAGTCATGAAGAAAGCAATACCAACATACTAAACGATCGGGTGCTAAGCTAATGGAATGGGTCATGTCAATCAGATCATTCAACTAATGATGTGATACCGTTAATCAAATAACAACTCTTTGTTCATGGTTAGGAAACATAACCATCTTTGATCAACGAGCTAGTCAAGTTGAGGCATACTAGTGACACTCTGTTTGTCTATGTATTCACACATGTATTATGTTTCCGGTTAATACAATTCTAGCATGAATAATAAACATTTATCATGATATAAGGAAATAAATAATAACTTTATTATTGCCTCTAGGGCATATTTCCTTCAGTCTCCCACTTGCACTAGAGTCAATAATCTAGATTATACAATAATGATTCTTACACCCATGGAGTCTTGGTGCTGATCATGTTTTGCTCGTGGAAGAGGCTTAGTCAACGGGTCTGCAACATTCAGATCCGTATGTATCTTGCAAATCTCTATGTCTCCCACCTGGACTAGATCCCGGATGGAATTGAAGCGTCTCTTGATGTGCTTGGTTCTCTTGTGAAATCTGGATTCCTTTGCCAAGGCAATTGCACCAGTATTGTCACAAAAGATTTTCATTGGACCCGATGCACTAGGTATGACACCTAGATCGGATATGAACTCCTTCATCCAGACTCCTTCATTTGCTGCTTCCGAAGCAGCTATGTACTACGCTTCACATGTAGATCCCGCTACGACGCTTTGTTTCGAACTGCACCAACTGACAGCTCCACCGTTTAATGTAAACACGTATCCGGTTTGCGATTTAGAATCGTCCGGATCAGTGTCAAAGCTTGCATCAACGTAACCTTTTTACGATGAGCTCTTTGTCACCTCCATATGAGAAACATATCCTTAGTCCTTTTCAGGTATTTCAGGATGTTCTTGACCGCTGTCCAGTGATCCACTCCTGGATTACTTTGGTACCTCCCTGCCAGACTTATAGCAAGGCACACATCAGGTCTGGTACACAGCATTGCATACATGATAGAGCCTATGGCTGAAGCATAGGGAACATCTTTCATTTTCTCTCTATCTTCTGCAGTGGTCGGGCTTTGAGTTTTACTCAATCTCATACCTTGTAACACAGGCAAGAACCCTTTCTTTGCTTGATCCATTTTGAACTTTTTCAAAACTTTGTCAAGGTATGTGCTTTGTGAAAGTCCAATTAAGCGTCTCGATCTATCTCTATAGATCTTAATGCCCAATATGTAAGCAGCTTCACCGAGGTCTTTCATTGAAAAACTCTTATTCAAGTATCCCTTTATGCTATCCAGAAATTCTATATTATTTCCAATCAGTAATATGTCATCCACATATAATATCAGAAATGCTACAGAGCTCCCACTCACTTTCTTGTAAATACAGGCTTCTCCAAAAGTCTGTATAAAACCAAATGCTTTGATCACACTATCAAAGCGTTTATTCCAACTCCGAGAGGCTTGCACCAGTCCATAAATGGATCGCTGGAGCTTGCACACTTTGTTAGCTCCCTTTGGATCGACAAAACCTTCTGGTTGCATCATATACAACTCTTCTTCCAGAAATCCATTCAGGAATGCAGTTTTGACATCCATCTGCCAAATTTCATAATCATAAAATGCGGCAATTGCTAACATGATTCGGACAGACTTAAGCATCGCTACGGGTGAGAAGGTCTCATCGTAGTCAACCCCTTGAACTTGTCGAAAACCTTTCGCGACAAGTCGAGCTTTGTTGACAGTAACATTACCATCAGCGTCAGTCTTCTTCTTGAAGATCCATTTATTCTCAATCGCTTGCCGATCATCGGGCAAGTCAACCAAAGTCCATACTTTGTTCTCATACATGGATCCCATCTCAGATTTCATGCCTTCAAGCCATTTTGCGGAATCTGGGCTCACCATCGCTTCTTCATAGTTCGTAGGTTCATCATGATCTAGTAGCATGACTTCCAGAACAGGATTACCGTACCACTCTGGTGCGGATCTCACTCTGGTTGATCTACGAGGTTCAGTAGTATCTTGATCTAAAGTTTCATGATCATCATCATTAGCTTCCTCACTTATTGGTGCAGGTGTCGCAGAAACAGTGTTCTGTGATGTACTACTTTCCAATAAGGGAGTAGGAACAGTTACCTCGTCAAGTTCTACTTTCCTCCCACTCACTTCTTTCGAGAGAAACTCCTTCTCCAGAAAGTTTCCGAATTTAGCAACAAAAGTCTTGCCTTCGGATCTATGATAGTAGGTGTATCCAATAGTTTCCTTTGGATATCCTATGAAGACACATTTCTCCGATTTGGGTTCGAGCTTATCAGGTTGAAGCTTTTTCACATAAGCATCGCAGCCCCAAACTTTCAGAAACGACAACTTTGGTTTCTTGCCAAACCATAGTTCATAAGGCGTCGTCTCAACGGATTTTGATGGTGCCCTATTTAATGTGAATGCGGCCGTCTCTAGAGCGTATCCCCAAAACGATAGCGGTAAATCAGTAAGAGACATCATAGATCGCACCATATCTAGTAAAGTACGATTACGACGTTCGGACACACCATTACGCTGTGGTGTTCCGGGTGGCGTGAGTTGCGAAACTATTCCACAATTTTTCAAATGTGCACCAAACTCGTAACTCAAATATTCTCCTCCACGATCAGATCGTAGAAACTTTATTTTCTTGTTACGATGATTTTCCACTTCACTCTGAAATTCTTTGAACTTTTCAAATGTTTCAGACTTATGTTTCATTAAGTAGATATACCCATATCTGCTTAAATCATCTGTGAAGGTGAGAAAATAACGATATCCGCCACGAGCCTCAATATTCATCGGACCGTATACATCTGTATGTATGATTTCCAACAAATCTGTTGCTCTCTCCATAGTACCGGAGAACGGTGTTTTAGTCATCTTGCCCATGAGGCACGGTTCGCAAGTACCAAGCGATTCATAATCAAGTGGTTCCAAAAGTCCATCAGTATGGAGTTTCTTCATGCGCTTTATACCGATATGACCTAAACGGCAGTGCCACAAATAAGTTGCACCATCATTATCAACTCTGCATCTTTTGGCTTCAACATTATGAACATGTGTATCACTACTCTCGAGATTTAATAAGAATAGACCACTCTTCAAGGGTGCGTGACCATAAAAGATATTACTCATATAAATAGAACAACCATTATTCTCTGATTTAAATGAATAACTGTCTCGCATTAAACAAGATCCAGATATAATGTTCATGCTCAATGCTGGCACCAAATAACAATTATTTAGGTCTAATACTAATCCCGAAGGTAGATGTAGAGGTAGCGTGCCGACCGCGATCACATCGACTTTGGAACCGTTTCCCACGCACATCGTCACCTCGTCCTTAGCTAATCTTTGCTTAATCCGTAGTCCCTGTTTCGAGTTGCAAATATTAGCAACAGAACCAGTATCAAATACCCAGGTGCTACTGCGAGCATTAGTAAGGTACACATCAATAACATGTATATCACATATACCTTTGTTCACCTTGCCATCCTTCTTATCCGCCAAATACTTGGGGCAGTTCCGCTTCCAGTGACCAGTCTGCTTGCAGTAGAAGCACTCAGTTTCAGGCTTAGGTCCAGACTAGGGTTTCTTCTCTTGATCAGCAACTTGCTTGCTGTTCTTCTTGAAGTTCCCCTTCTTCTTCCCTTTGCCCTTTTTCTTGAAACTAGTGGTCTTGTTGACCATCAACACTTGATGCTCCTTCTTGATTTCTACCTCCGCAGCTTTCAGCATTGCGAAGAGCTCGGGAATTGTCTTGTTCATCCCTTGCATATTATAGTTCATCATGAAGCCCTTGTAGCTTGGTGGCAGTGATTGGAGAATTCTGTCAATGACGCAATCATCTGGAAGATTAACTCCCAATTGAATCAAGTGATTATTATACCCAGACATTTTGAGTATATGCTCACTGACAGAACTGTTCTCTTCCATCTTGCAGCTATAGAACTTATTGGAGACTTCATATCTCTCAATCCGGGCATTTGCTTGAAATATTAACTTCAACTCCTGGAACATCTCATATGCTCCATGACGTTTAAAACATCGTTGAAGTCCCGATTCTAAGCCATAAAGCATGGCACACTGAACTATCGAGTAGTCATCAGCTTTGCTCTGCCAGACGTTCATAACATCTGGTGTTGCTCCAGCAGCAGGCCTGGCACCCAGCGGTGCTTCCAGGACGTAATTCTTCTGTGCAGCAATGAGGATAATCCTCAAGTTACGGACCCAGTCCGTGTAATTGCTACCATCATCTTTCAACTTTGCTTTCTCAAGGAACGCATTAAAATTCAACGGAACAACAGCACGAGCCATCTATCTACAATCAACATAAACAAGCAAGATACTATCAGGTACTAAGTTCATGATAAATTTATGTTCAATTAATCATATTACTTAAGAACTCCCACTTAGATAGACATCCCTCTAATCCTCTAAGTGATTACGTGATCCAAATCAACTAAACCATGTCCGATCATCACGTGAGATGGAGTAGTTTCATCGGTGAACATCATTATGTTGATCATATCTACTATATGATTCACGCTCGACCTTTCGGTCTTCGTGTTCCGAGGCCATATCTGTATATGCTTGGCTCGTCAAGTATAACCTGAGTATTCTGCGTGTGCAACTGTTTTGCACCCGTTGTATTTGAACGTAGAGCCTATCACACTCGATCATCACGTGGTGTCTCAGCACGAAGAACTTTCGCAACGATGCATACTCAGGGAGAACACTTCTTGATAATTTAGTGAGAGATCATCTTATAATGCTACCGTCAATCAAAGCAAGATAAGATGCATAAAAGATAAACATCACATGCAATCAATATAAGTGATATGATATGGCCATCATCATCTTCTGCTTGTGATCTCTATCTCCGAAGCACCGTCGTGATCACCAGCGTCACCGACGTGACACCTTGATCTCCATCGTAGCATCATTGTCGTCTCGCCAATCTTATGCTTCCACGACTATCACTACTGTTTAGTGATAAAGTAAAGCATTACATCGCGATTGCATTGCATACAATAAAGCGACAACCATATGGCTCCTGCCAGTTGCCGATAACTCGGTTACAAAACATGATCATCTCATACAATAAAATTTAGCATCATGTCTTGACCATATCACATCACAACATGCCCTGCAAAAACAAGTTAGACGTCCTCTACTTTGTTGTTGCAAGTTTTACGTGGCTGCTACGGGCTTAAGTAAGAACCAATCTCACCTACGCATCAAAACCACAACGATAGTTTGTCAATTTGACTCCGTTTTAACCTTCGCAAGGACCGGGCGTAGCCACACTTGGTTCAACTAAAGTTGGAGAGACAGTCGCCCGCAAGCCACCTATGTGCAAAGCACGTCGGGAGAACCGGTCTCGCGAAAGCGTACGCGTAATGTCGGTCCGGGTCGTCTCGTCCAACAATACCTCCGAACCAAAGTATGACATGCTGGTAGGCAGTATGACTTATATCGCCCACAACTCACTTGTGTTCTACTCGTGCATATAACATCAAACCATAAAACCTAGGCACGGATGCCACTGTTGGGGAACGCAGTAATTTCAAAATTTTCCTACGCACACGCAAGATCATGGTGATGCATAGCAACGAGGGGGAGAGTATGATCTATGTACCCTTGTAGATCGCAACGGAAGCGTTGACACAACGTAGAGGAAGTAGTCGTATGTCTTCTTCCCGATCCGACCGATCCAAGCACCGTTACTCCGGCACCTCCGAGTTCTTAGCACACGTACAGCTCGATGACGATCCCCGGGCTCCGATCCAGCAAATCTTCGGGGAGGAGTTCCGTCAGCACGATGGCGTGGTGACGATCTTGATGTTCTACCGACGCAGGGCTTCGCCTAAGCACTACAACGATATGATCGAGGTGGAATATGGTGGCAGGGGGCACCGCACACGGCTAAGGAATGATCTCAATGATCAACTTGTGTGTCCTAGGGTGCCCCCTGCCCCCGTATATAAAGGATCCAAGGGGGAGGGGCTGGCCGGCCAAGGAGGGCGCGCCAGGAGAGTCCTACTCCCTCTGGGAGTAGGATTCCCCCCCCCCAATCCTAGTTGGAATAGGATTCCTCGAGGGGGGGAAGAGAGAGAGGGGGGCCGGCCACCTCTCCTAGTCCTAATAGGACTAGGGAAGGGGGGAGGCATGCGGCCACCTTGGGCTGCCCCTTTCTCCTTTCCACTAAAGCCCACTAAGGCCCATATAGTTCCCGGGGGGTTTCGGTAACCTCCCGGTACTCCGGTAAAATCCCGATTTCACCCGGAACACTTCCGATATCCAAACATAGGCTTCCAATATATCAATCTTTATGTCTCGACCATTTCGAGACTCCTCGTCATGTCCGTGATCACATCCGGGACTCCGAACAACCTTCGTTATATCAAAATGCATAAACTCATAACAACAGTCATCGTAACGTTAAGCGTGCGGACCCTACGGTTCGAGAACAATGTAGACATGACCGAGACACGTCTCTGGTAAATAACCAATAGAGGGACCTGGATGCCCATATTGGCTCCTACATATTCTACGAAGATCTTTATCGGTCAGACCGCATAACAACATACGTTGTTCCCTTTGTCATCGGTATGTTACTTGCCCGAGATTCGATCGTCGGTATCCAATACCTAGTTCAATCTCGTTACCGGCAAGTCTCTTTACTCGTTCCGTAATACATCATCTCACAACTAACATATTAGTTGCAGTGCTTGCAAGGCTTATGTGATGTGCATTACCGAGAGGGCCCAGAGATACCTCTCCGACAATCGGAGTGACAAATGCTAATCTCGAAATACGCCAACCCAACATCTACCTTTGGAGACACCTGTAGTACTCCTTTATAATCACCCAGTTACGTTGTGACGTTTGGTAGCACCCAAAGTGTTCCTCCGGCAAACGGGAGTTGCATAATCTCATAGTCATAGGAACATGTATAAGTCATGAAGAAAGCAATAGCAACATACTAAACGATTGGGTGCTAAGCTAATGGAATGGGTCATGTCAATCAGATCATTCAACTAATGATGTGATCCCGTTAATCAAATAACAACTCTTTGTTCATGGTTAGGAAACATAAGCATCTTTGATCAACGAGCTAGTCAAGTAGAGGCATACTAGTGACACTCTGTTTGTCTATGTATTCACACATGTATTATGTTTCCGGTTAATAAATTCTAGCATGAATAATAAACATTTATCATGATATAAGGAAATAAATAATAACTTTATTATTGCCTCTAGGGCATATTTCCTTCACAATCACCACACATCAACAAGCATGTGCGGAGACCACCACCCCGCCTATGCAATTACCAGCTCCTGTAGTGCCGAGTGAGAGTGGCGGACGACGTGATGAAGGGGGTGCATGTACTGGCTGATGTAATCGTTCATGTAGAACAGAGAATGGATGATGAGACGGAGGTCGACCCTATAGGTTTCCTCAATACAAACGCGTATGACTGTGACATAGATATGATGAGCCAACCATATGACGAATCGGGCTATCAGCATGCTAATGAGGATATGGATGATATGCCCGGGCAGGAAGGTCGTTGGAAGGATTGCAAAAAGTCTCTCTTCATGAATTCCTCACAGGACACGCCTGAAGATGTCGCCTCAGCACATGCTCAACTAGCCGGGGGTCGTACAGTGCTTAGACCGGGAACCCTGGGGTAGGGGTTAAGGAAGGGTCTGGAAGGTGTGCCCAAGAAAAAGGAGAGGAAGAGATCGGGGAAGATAACTGCCTCCAAACAAGCTAGAGCACAAAGCAGCCAGACGATGCATTCTGAAGAGCGTGTACATGTGAAAGGTGCGGCCATGTTCCATCTCATGGGCGAGCCGATGCTACCGCCGAAACCGCTGGAGGCACTATCAGGGGATCTCAGGAGACTGCACGACCATGTACTGTCGACTGAGAAAAGCCTACTAGCCTCAAAGGATCCAGGATATCCGACATACGCGGCTCGTGTGCTTGAGGGGAAGTGCTACATCGAGACACGGCCCGCGGAGGTGTTCTTCCTGCGGTTTGACCATATCTTTGAGATGTTTCTGACAAGGCGGCTCGATTTTACAATCGTCCGCCTTTTTGCGCTACATATGAGCTCCGTCATGAAGAGTGAAGAAGTCTCACAAATCTGTGTGGCGGATCCGTACTACATGCACTAGTATTTCTTGAGTCTCGGCAACTTTGAGCGTGAAACTGCTAGGAATACCTCCAAAACTTCATGGTACAGAATAAGGACCGGGAAATTGTCCTCGTGCCTTATCATCCAAAGTAAGTCAGTTTCGGACAACCCTTTCGTACATTTCAATCATTCCTTCTCTCTCATATGGGGAATAATTTGAGGTGTCTTTTCCCCGCAGCAATGGGCGCGCCATCCTTATCGTTCTTTACCCGCAAGTCTCCCACGCCGTGTATTTTGACCCTTCCAGAGACTACGAGAAAAAAGACTACACCCACATAATGAATATTCTAGATGATGCTCTCCAAGGCTTCAGCATTAGAGGTGGCCACATGCAGATCAGGAAACAAAGGAACAAGAAGATGGGTTTCGCGCATAAAACTAACTTCTCCTGCATCCATGTCCCAAAACCAAGCAAGAAGGATGGATTCTACATCGTCCATCTCATGATTCAGTTCAACACGGATCACCAAAAGCTTCGCATGAGAAGCAGAAATGATGATCAAATCCACAAGTGGCTAGAATCTCATGGAGAAGCGGATTATAAACTTAGAGATGACTTCTTTCGCATCCAAAATGACATTGCGACGATCATCATGAAAGAAGTCGTCGATGAGAAGGGGATGTTCCACCACGGCCCTATATCGCAAGCTGACGTCCGAACTCGCATAGGCATGCAACGTCTAGACCTCACGCCGTTCAAAAAGCTAGGGTCCATCCTTGATGATATGGAAGGATGGAACTTCTAGTGATTTATGATGCCGATGATGATCGATGATATGTGTTGGTTGAACTTGTATACTTTTTGTAGCGATGAAATTTTGTGACGTCCACGGTCCCTGCCGAACTTGCGTAACGCTACTTTGTTAGTTTGCGTACGATGACCTACGTACCTCTAGTTAATTAATTTGCGTACTGTATGTTGCATCTAGTTGCTAACCCTTTCTTTTTCGGTGTTGCTCTAGTATATTTTGTTGCATATATATGATTGTACATCCTCTTCATGAACATGCATCTCTAACAGGTACCTAGTTTCTTGATGGCAAGATGGAAGTGCTATGTCGTGTACAAAGGGAAGGTTCCGGGGGTGTACAACGAGTGGCATGAGTGTCAGGCGCAAGTGAATGGGTTCTCGGGCGCCAGCCATAAAGGCTTCAAAAGCAGACAAGAAGGAGAAGCTAGTTACTTGAGGTTCACGCTAGCGCGAGAGAGGACTCGTAACCGCCACCTCATGTACTGCATAGTTCCGCTCTCACTCATAGTGATAGCCATTCTCGCGTATACCTTTGTTTAGATGGATGACGTTGTAGTTGCAAGTATTCGAGACTTGCATGTATCGCTATTTTTGAGATGATGACAAGATACCACTTTGTGTTGGATGATGATTATGATGAGACTATTTGTATGTATATGCTATGATTACATTTGTGGTCTCGCAGGCATTTGTATGTGTATCATGATGACATTTATTGTGCTAAAGATTCTTCTATAAAGCCTGTTCAAATACAAAACACATATGCCGAAAAAACAAAAAACTACTAAAATTAGTAGTAGCCAGTGGAGAACAGTTAGCAGCAGCGCGGTAGTAGCAGTAGCGCGCACAGGAGAAGCGTGCTATAGCTATTAGCAGTAGCGAGCTTCCATTAAGCGTGCTGCTACTACACTTGTGTAGCAGTAGTGCTGGTGAGCATGCGCTACTGCTACGTGTTAGCTGTAGCGCCTTATTAGTAGCGCCGGTCCTTGCGCTACTGATACACCTAAAACCCGCGCTGCTGCTAGCCTTTTCCCTACTAGTGCCATCGTGCGGACCGAACTCTTCCTCGGCCTCAACTGGATCAAGAGCTCGAGGGATGTCATCGAGCTGAACGTGTGCTGAACGCGGAGGTGCTGTACGTTCGGTGCTTGGATCGGTTGGATTGCGAAGACGTTCGAGTACATCAACCGCGTTACTAAACGCTTCCTCTTTCGGTCTACGAGGGTACGTGGACACACTCTTCCAGCTCGTTGATATGCTTCTCCTAGATAGATCTTGCGTGATCGTAAGATTTTTTTTTGAAATACTATGTTCCCCAACGGTGGCATCCGAGCCCGGTCTATGTGTAGATGTTATATGCATGGGTAGAACACAAATGGGTTGTGGGCGATAATAGTCATAGTGCTTACCAGCAACGTCTTACTTTGATTTGGCGGTATTGTTGGATGAAGCGACCCGGACCAACATTACATGACCGCATTCATGAGACTGGTTCTACCGACGTGCTTCAGACACAGGTGGCTAGCGGGTGTCAGTTTCTCCAACTTTAGTTGAATCGAGTTTGACTACGCCCGGTCCTTGTTGAAGGTTAAAACAGCACACTTGACGAAAAATCAGTGTGGTTTTGATCCGTAGGTAAGAACGGTTCTTGCTAGAAGCCCGTAGCAGCCACGTAAAACTTGCAACAACAAAGTAGAGGACGTCTAACTTGTTTTTGCAGGGCTTGTTGTGATGTGATATGGTCAAGACGTGATGAGATATAAATTGTTGTATGAGATGATCATGTTTTGTAACCATTATCGGCAACTGACAGGAGCCTTATGGTTGTTGCTTTATTGTATGAAATGCAATCGCCATGTAATTGATTTACTTATCACTAAGTGGTAGCGATAATCATAGAAGTAATAGTTGGCGAGACGACAACGATGCTTCGATGGAGATCAAGGTGTCAAGCCGGTGACGATAGAGATTATGATGGTGCTTTGGAGATGGAGATCAAAGGCACAAAGATGATGATGGCCATATCATGTCACATATTTTGATTGCATGTGATGTTTATCATTTATGCATCTTATTTTGCTTAGTACGGCGGTAGCATTATAAGATGATCCCTCACTAAATTTCAAGGTATAATTGTTCTCCATGAGTATGCACCGTTGCTACAGCTCGTCGTGCCGAGACACCACATGATGATCGGGTGTGAAAAGCTCTACGTTCACATATAACGGGTGCAAGCCAGTTTTGCACACGCAGAATACTCGGGTTAAACTTGACGAGCCTAGCATATGCAGATATGGCCTCGGAACACTGAGACTGAAAGGTCGAGCATGAATCATATAGTAGATATGATCAACATGGTGATGTTCACCATTGAAAGCTACTCTATCTCACGTGATGATCGGACATGGTTTACTTGATATGGATCACGTGATCATTTAAATGACTAGAGGGATGTCTATCTAAGTGGGAGTTCTTAAGTAATATGTTTAATTGAACTTTAATTTATCATGAACTTAGTACCTGATAGTATTTTTCATGTCTATGTTGTTGTAGATCAATGGCCCGTGCTACCGTTCCTTTGAATTTTAATGCGTTCCTAGAAAAAGCTAAGTTGAAATATGATGGTAGCAATTACACGGACTGGGTCCGTAACTTGAGGATTATCCTCATTGCTGCTCAGAAGAATTACGTCCTGGAAGCACCGCTAGGTGTACCACCCGCGCCAACAACTGCAGACATTATGAATGCCTGGAAGTCGCGTGTTGATGACTACTCGATAGTTCAGTGCGCCATGCTTTACGGCTTAGAACCGGGACTTCAACGACGTTTTGAACGTCATGGAGCATATGAGATGTTCCAGGAGTTGAAGTTAATATTTCAAGCAAATGCCCAGACTGAGAGATATGAAGTCTCCAATAAGTTCTACAGCTGCAAGATCGAGGAGAATAGTTCTGTCAGTGAACATATACTCAGAATGTCTGGGTACCACAACCACTTGACTCAGCTGGGAGTTAATCTTCCTCATATAGTGTCATTGACAGAGTTCTTCAATCACTGCCACCAAGCTACAAAAGCTTTGTGATGAACTATAATGTGCAAGGGATGGATAAGACAATTACCGAGCTCTTCGCGATGCTAAAAGCTGCGGAGGTAGAAATCGAGAAGGAGCATCAAGTGTTGATGGTTAACAAGACCACTAGTTTCAAGAAAAAGGGAAAAGGGAAGAAGGGGAACTTCAAGAAGAACGACAAGCAAGTTGCTGCTCAAGTGAAGAAGCCCAAGTCTGGACCTAAGCTTGAGACTGGGTGTTTCTACTGCAAAGGGACTGGTCACTGGAAGCGGAACTGCCCCAAGTATTTGGCGGATAAGAAGGATGGCAAAGTGAAATGTATATTTGATATACATGTTATTGATGTGTACCTTACTAATGCTCGTAGTAGCGCCTGGGTATTTGATACTGGTTCTGTTGCTCATATTTGCAACTCAAAACAGGGGCTACGGATTAAGCGAAGATTGGCTAAGGACGAGGTGACGATGCGCGTGGGAAATGGTTCCAAAGTTGATGTGATCGTCATCGGCATGCTACCTCTACATCAACCGTCGGGATTAGTTTTAGACCTTAATAATTGTTAGTTGGCGCCAGCGTTAAGCATGAACATTATATCTGGATCTTGTTTGATGCGAGACGGTTATTCATTTAAATCAGAGAATAATGGTTGTTCTATTTATATGAGTAATATCTTTTATGGTCATGCACCCTTGATGAGTGGTCTATTTTTGTTGAATCTTGATAGTAGTGACACACATATTCATAGTATTGAACCCAAAAGATATAAGTTTAATAACGATAGTGCAACTTATTTGTGGCACTGCTATTTAGGTCATATTGGTGTAAAGCGCATGAAGAAACTCCATGCTGATGGGCTTTTGAAATCACTTGATTATGAAACACTTGATGCTTGCGAACCATGCCTCATGGGCAAGATGACTAAGACTCTGTTCTCCGGAACAATGGAGCGAGCAACAGACTTGTTGGAAAATAATACATACTAATGTATGCGGTCCGATGAGTGTTGAGGATCGCGGCGGGTATTTCTGACCTTCACAGATGATTTGAGCAGATATGGGTATATCTACTTGATGAAACATAAGTCTGAAACATTTGAAAAGTTCAAAGAATTTCAGAGTGAAGTGGAAAATCATTGTAACAAGAAACTAAAGTTTCTACGATCTGATCGTGGAGGTGAATATTTGAGTTACGAGTTTGGTGTTCATGTGAAACAATGCGGAATAGTTTCGCGACTCACGCCACCCGGAACACCATAGCGTAATGGTGTGTCCGAACGTCATAACCGCACTTTATTAGGTATGATGTGATCTATGATGTCTCTTACTGATTTGCCGCTATCGTTTTGGGGTTATGTTTTAGAGACGGCTGCATTCACGTTAAATAGGGCAACATCTAAATCCGTTGAGACGACAGCATATGAACTGTGGTTTGGCAAGAAACTCAAGTTGTCGTTTCTTAAAGTTTGGGGTTGCGATGCTTATGTGAAAAAGCTTCAACCTGATAAGCTCGAACCCAAATCGGAGAAATGTGTCTTCATAGGATACCCAAAGGAAACTGTTGGGTACACCTTCTATCACAGATCCGAAGGCAAGATATTCGTTGCTAAGAATGGATCCTTTCTAGAGAAGGAGTTTCTCTCGAAAGAAGTGAGTGGGAGGAAAGTAGAACTTGATGAGGTAATTGTTCCTGCTCCCTTATTGGAAAGTAGTTCATCACAGAAATCAGTTCCAGTGATTCCTATACCAATTAGCGAGGAAGCTAATGATGATGATCATGAAACTTCAGATCAAGTTACTACTGAACCTTGTAGGTCAACCAGAGTAAGATCCGCACCAGAGTGGTATGGTAATCCTGTTCTGGAGGTCATGTTACTTGACCATGACGAACCTACGAACTATGAGGAAGAG
The DNA here is from genome assembly GCF_003073215.2 of Triticum urartu. Taxonomy (NCBI): domain Eukaryota; kingdom Viridiplantae; phylum Streptophyta; class Magnoliopsida; order Poales; family Poaceae; genus Triticum; species Triticum urartu. Next base: position 698,792,017 of record NC_053024.1, on the reverse strand, counting down.
ATGATGAGCCCAGATTCCGTGAAATGGCTTGAGGCCATGAAATCTGAGATGGGATCCACGTATGAAAACAAAGTGTGGACTTTGGTTGACTTGCCCGATGATCGGCAAGCCATAGAGAATAAATGGATCTTCAAGAAGAAGACTGACGCTGATGGTAATGTTACTGTCTACAAAGCTCGACTTGTTGCGAAAGGTTTTTGACAAGTTCAAGGAGTTGACTATGATGAGACCTTCTCACCCGTAGCGATGCTTAAGTCTATTCGAATCATGTTAGCAATTGCCGCATTTTATGATTATGAAATTTGGCAAATGGACGTCAAAACTGCATTCCTTAATGGATATATTAAAGAAGAGTTGTATATGATGCAACCAGAAGGTTTTGTCGATCTAAAAGGTGCTAACAAAGTGTGTAAGCTCTAGCGATCCATTTATGGACTGGTGCAAGCCTCTCTGAGTTGGAATATACGCTTTGATAGTGTGATCAAAGCATATGGTTTTATACAGAGTTTTGGAGAAGCCTATATTTACAAGAAAGTGAGTGGGAGCTCTATAGCATTTCTGATATTATATGTAGATGACATATTGTTGAACGAAAATCATACTGAATTTCTAGATAGCATAAAAGGATACTTGAATAAGAATTTTTCAATGAAAGACCTCGGTGAAGCTTCTTATATATTGGGCATCAAGATCTATAGAGATAGATCAAGACGCTTAATTAGACTTTCACAAAGCACATACCTTGATAAAATTTTGAAGAAGTTCAAAATGGATAAGTCAAAGAAAGGGTTCTTGCCTATGTTACAAAGTGTGAAGTTGCATCAGACTCAATGCCCGACCACTGCAGAAGATAGAGAGAAAATGAAAGTCATTCCCTATGCCTAAGGCATAGGTTCTATCATGTATGCAATGTTGTGTACCGGATCTGATGTGTGCCTTACTATTAGTTTAGCAGGGAGGTACCAATGTAATCTAGGAGTGGATCACTGGACAACGGTCAAGAACATCCTGAAATACCTGAAAGGGACTAAGGATATGTTTCTCGTTTATGGAGGTGACAAAGAGCTAAATGCTTACCTCGATGCAAGCTTTGACACTGATCTGGATGACTCTAAGTCACAAACCGGATACGTATTTATATTGAATGGTGGAGCTGTCAGTTGGTGCAGTTCCAAGAAATGCGTCGTGGCGGGATCTACGTGTGAAGCGGAGTACATACCTGCTTCAAAAGCAGCAAATGAAGGAGTCTGGATGAAGGAGTTCATATCCGATCTAGGTGTAATACCTAGTGCATCGGGTCCAATGAAAATCTTTTGTGACAATACTGGAGCAATAGCTTTGGCAAAGGAATCCAGATTTCACAAGAGAACCAAACACATCAAGAGGCGCTTCAATTCCATCAACGATCAAGTCAAGGAGGGAGACCTAGAGATTTGCAAAATACATACGGATCTGAATGTTGCAGATCTATTGACTAAGCAAAACATGATTAGCACCAAGACTCCATGGGTGTTAGAATCATTACTATGTAATCTAGATTATTTACTCTAGTGCAAGTGGGGGACTGAAGAAAATATGCCCTAGAGGCAATAATAAAGTTGTTATTTATATTACCTTATATCATGATAAATGTTTATTATTCATGCTAGAATTGTATTAACCGGAAACATAATACATGTGTGAATACATAGACAAACAGAGTATCCCTAGTACGCCTCTACTTGACTAGCTCGTTAATCAAAGATGGTTAGGTTTCCTAGCCATAGACATGTGTTGTCATTTCATCAACGTGATCACATCATTAGAGAATGATGTGATGGACATGACCCATCCGTTAGCTTAGCATTAATGATCGTTTAGTTTTATTGCTATTGCTTTCATAATGACTTATACATGTTCCTATGACTATGAGATTATGCAACTCCCGAATACCGGAGGAACACCTTGTGTGCTATCAAACGTCACAACGTAACTGGGTGATTATAAAGATGCTCTATAGGTGTCTCCGATGGTGTTTGTTGAGTTGGCATAGATCGAGATTAGGATTTGTCACTCCATGTATGGGAGAGGTATATCTGGGCCCTCTCGGTAATGCACATCACTATAAGCCTTGAAAGCAATGTGACTAATGAGTTAGTTGCGGGATGATGCATTACGGAACAAGTAAAGAGACTTGCCGGTAAAGAGAGTGAACTAGGTATGATGATACCGACGATCAAATCTCGGGCAAGTAACATACCGATGACAAAGGGAACAACGTATGTTGTTATGCGGTTTGACCGATAAAGATCTTGGTAGAATATGTAGGAGCCAATATGAGCATCCAGGTTCCGCTATTGGTTATTGACCGGAGATGTGTCTCGGTCATGTCTACATAGTTCTCGAATCCGTAGGGTCCGCACGCTTAACGTTCGATGACGATTAGTATTATGAGTTATGTGATTTGATGACCGAAGTTTGTTTGGAGTCCCGGATGAGATCACGGACATGACGAGGAGTCTCAAAATGGTCGAGACATAAAGATCGATATATTGGAAGGTTATATTCGGACACCGGAATGGTCCCGAAGTGTTTCGAGTATTTTTCGGAGTACCGGGAGGTTACTAGAACCCCCGGAAGACTAATGGGCCTTAATGGGCTTTAGGGGAAAGGAGAGAGGGGCCTCAAGGGGTGGCCACGCGCCCCCTATGGGCTGGTCCGAATTGGACTAGGAGGGGTGGCGCCCCCTCCTTCCCCTTCCCTCCTTCTCCTAGTTGAAATAGGAAGGGGGGATCCTATTTGGACCGAGAGTCCAAGTAGGACTCCTCCCTATGGTGGGCCCCCCTATGGCCGGCCTCCTCTCCTCCCCCTTTTATATACGTGGGAGGGGGGCACCCTAAAGACACACCAAGTCTTCTCTTAGCCGTGTGCGGTGCCCCCCTCCACAGTTACACACCTCGGTCATATCGTCGCAGTGCTTAGGCGACGCCCTGCGCCGGTAACTTCATCATCACCGTTGCCACACCGTCATGCTGATGGAACTCTCCCTCGTCTCAACTGGATCAAGAGCTCGTGGGACGTCATCGAGCCGAACGTGTGCTGAACGCGGAGGTGCCGTACGTCCGGTGCTTGGATCGGTTGGATTGTGAAGACGTTCGACTACATCAACCGCGTTACTAAACGCTTCCGCTTTCGGTCTATTAGGGTACATGGACACACTCTCCCAGCTCGTTGCTATGCTTCTCCTAGATAGATCTTGCGTGATCGTAGGAATGTTTTTTGAAATACTATGTTCTCCAATAGCCATGTCGGACACGGACCACCCCATACCACTTCTTTGCTTTCTTTATTCTCTCTCTCTCCCTCCCTCCCTCCCTCTCTCTCCCTCTCTCTCCCCCTCTTTTTCTGTCTCTCCACCAATCATATACATGTGTCTAGACAATATTGGGGGACATGGCTGCCTTCATGGACAAATCAAGTTCAGACAGTGAACTAAGCTGGTGTGGCGGAATGATGAGACACCACTAGGGAAAATCCTAGCAGTAGCGCGGGGGACCGCGCTACTGCTATGGCGCTACAGCTAAAGGCTAGCAGTAGCGTTGGTTCACCCACACTACTACTAGCCCTACTTAGAAGTAGCACTTTAATAGGAACGCACTACTGGTAGTTACTAGCAGTGCTTCTCTACCTGCGCTACTACTATTATTATGTATTCTATTTTTTTTTTATGTTATGTCGTATTCATACACCATTATACAAGTTTTCATACAATAGCAAATTAGAGATTGTTATTACATCATAATGAGTTATTACATCACTTTGGATCAAAATGACCAAAATGGTCACTTTGGATCCATCCACTTGAAACTAATCCGCGGTTCTTTCACCCAATGACATAATAACTCATCATCATCATCATTATCATCATCATTATCATCATCATAATATCATTAACAACTTATCATCATAATACATCATTGTCGTATAACAACTCCTCATCATCATCATTTTCATCCATGAGACATCACATAACAACTTGGTCACTAGTTATAATAATAGGGCCGGTCCTGAGATTTTGGGGGCCCGGGGCGAAATTATAATTTGGGCACCCTTAAAATTTTCTACGAGCGATCGTTGATACAAAGTCACTTATAATGGTCTCATCCTCAATCCCTCCTCCTGTTAGTTGTGGTATTAAGGTGAACGTAAATGCCATGATGGGCCAGCAAGGTTGCAAGGCTATGAAGGCATCGATCACAAGGATCCATGAGCTTTGATTTCATGGGAGCATCAACTGTCATCTTTGTTGACATCCGGAACCCTCGGATAACGGAAGCGCTACCATTCCAAGAAGTGATTTTCATGGCGACGTATTTGCTCATTCATAAAGCGAGAATCCCTAGTACTCTCTCTTGGCTCGGGGTCATCAATACCCCCAAAATGGTTTAGTGATATTACGGCAAGAAGTAAAGCATTTGAAGCTATCTCCTTTTCTTTACGGGATAATATCTTCATATAAAGAGGCACACATACTAACGATCTCTTCGCTATGAGATGAGGTTAATCGCCGTGTATGGCAAACAGCTTCGCTTAATGGCCTTTGTATCATAAAGTCTACTTAACTAAAATAGATATGGTTCTCAAAGAACTAATCATGATGTTCTAAAAGAACTGCTAAAAACAATTTACTAAGATGATATAAGAACATAAGCAAGAATATGCACATCAATTTTAATAAGTACGAACGAGATATTATAGTTTTACCATGCCAGACCCAGCTGATGGAGTGATAACCAAACTCCAAACTCCTGGTGCTACTCCCTTGCATGAATTTACGAAAAAGGGTCCTCCCCGCGCTTTATATTATAAAGCAACGAACCAAGCATCCGACACATCAGTACAAAGTACAATCAAGTCATAAAGTCACGCTGGGGGCACAGCAGGACAAGCCCCAAACAAAGCTAAAAAAGGAGCTAATCCGGCTCGGGAGGTGGTGGCCGTGGTGGCGGTGGTGGAGCAAAGGCCGACGCCGAGGAACGAAGACCAGCAATGATGTTGTCGATGACGTCTCGGTCTCGCCTCTTACTAAGCGGTCTCCAGAGCTATAAGAAGCCACACATTTTATAGATCGCATTAGTCAAACGGCACGGAATCACGCGTTCTATGACTAGTTTATTGCGGTTACACCAGAGGGTCCAAGCTAGGATACCCAAAGCCACACACATGGGGGCGCGGCTAGTACCGGGGAGCGTAAGAACCTCCCCAAACAAATCTAGGAGGTTGTCGTGGCACCAGTTGCCTCCAACCATCCTCTCGAAAGCAGCTCCATAGGAACTGCGTCGCAGGGCACCGGAAGAAGATGTGCTTGCAGTCTTCCGGTACCAAACAAATGAGGCAGAGGCCATCCCCAGGGCCATTACGTTTTCGGACCTCCGTACCCAAAGGGAGGCGGCCTCGAACCCATTGCCAGAGGAATATGCGGGTTTTCAAGGGGAGTTTTATCTCCCAAAGCAGCGATAGTTCCACCGGGCCAGGAGTGGGAACAATCGCTTGGTATAAGGATCTAGTTGAGAATCTACCACTTGGCTCGAGATGCCAAGAGAGCGAATTTATGAGATAGTTAAATATAATCACAGATCAGATCACACACATGAGAGGGAGGGAGAAACTCAAATGAAAACCTAATTCTACCCATGCATACACACCTGAAGATGGCCCTCCAGATGGTAAATCGTGAAGCCCTTCAGCCTTCACCCTTGACTCCCGTCGCTACCATGAAGCAAAATTACCAGGCAACAAAAAACTCAACAAATTATCACCATCTGGCCATCAAGAATGGATCGGTCTCCACACTGTCCAGCCTTCAAGCTGCCCGTGCGTGACAACGTCGACAAATCGTCATGGAGTTCAACAGTACACTGGAGGCGGGACTTGGGGGTAGATGGTGAGGATGACTTGGACGTGCAGCCGGAGTCGCCAGCTTGCGACTCACGATCTGGGCGACAAATAAATCAGCCACGCAATCATTGTGAACTACTCAATTTACTCGTTTGGAAAGAAAACATGGTGTGTTATCGCTACGTTTTCTAGTCATGGCCCTTCTCTCCTTGGGGCCTGGGCTAGGCTAGCTAGCCCCCCCTGGATTTTGGGGCCCCGGGGCGGCCGCCCCTGCTGCCCCCCCCCTCAGGGACGGCCCTGTATAATAACAACTCCTCCTCATCATCATCATCATAGTACTCATAATCACTACTACTCCTCCTCATCATCATCATCATCAACTCTAACACATTGTAGCACATAATAAAAACTTCTCATCATCATCATAGTCATATATAATCAACACTAACTAACTGTTCTTAATACCTAGGACCAATGTTGGGGATATCGCGTATCGGGAACTTATCGGTCAACCCATGATAAGGGGTAAATCGGCCAGTTTATCGGCATATCGGCTGATTTTTCGGCTGATTAATCTTATTGGTCAGACAACGGTAAGCGATAAATCGGCCGATTTATCAGAATATCGGAAGATATCTTGAATAGTGCCTAGGACCTACTCCTCTCTCCTAGGTAAAATACCATAAAACAGATAAAATGGTCCATCTCCATAATGGAGAATGGAGATAAACCTATCTCCAACGTGTGGCTTGCGCACATTCATTTTGTCTCCAATTAGTTGCGTGTGCGCATTCATCACTTTGCTCCATTTTTTGATTTTGAGCCTTCCATCGTTTGAAGAAATTGAGTATGCATTGTGGTAAGCTTTCAAAGGAGGTTGTCGTAAGCTAACCATATGCATATCACCTTCGATAAACATCAAGTCGGGAACAAACTCCTTCGGGAGCCTCTGTTGAAAAATGTAATAGTAACATATATAGTTAGAAATGTAGTTTACTTAAGAATTATGTATGCAATGAAGTTACCATCATTAACAAAATCTTACCAAGTTTTTGGCAATGAAGTTACCATCAAGCAATTTATGGACTAGTGCTACCTCTTGAGCATGCGTTGGTTTTCCGTTAAAGAGGAAAGGGTGATGCAGCATAGTAGCATAAGTATTTCCCTCAGTTTTTGAGAACCAAGGTATCAATCCAGTAGGAGATAACACGCAAGTCACCTAGTACCTGCACAAACAAACAAGAACCTCGCAACCAGCGCGATAAAGGGGTTGTCAATCCCTTCAGGGTCACTTACAAAAGTGAGATCTGATAGAGATAATAAGATATTTTTTTTGTATTTTTATGATATAGATTGCAAAATAAAGATTGCAAAATAAACGGTAATAGAAATAGAAAGTTGATATGAAAATAATATGAGGGAAGATAGACCCGGGGGCCATAGGTTTCACTAGTGGCTTCTCTCAAGATAGCAAATTCTACGGTGGGTGAACAAATTACTGTCGAGCAATTGATAGAAAAGCGAATACTTATGAGAATATCTAGGCATGATCATGTATATAGGCATAACGTCCACGAGAAGTAGACCGAAACGATTCTGCATCTACTACTATTACTCCACACATCGACCGCTATCCAGCATGAATCTAGAGTATTAAGTTCATAAGAACAGAGTAACACATTAGGCAAGATGACATGATGTAGAGGGATAAACTCAAGCAATATGATATAAACCCTATCTTTTTATGCTCGATGGCAACAATACAATACGTGCCTTGCTGCCCTTGCTGTCACTGGGAAAGGACACCGCAAGATTGAACCCAAAGCTAAGCACTTCTCCCATTGCAAGAAAGATCAATCTAGTAGGCCAAACTAAACTGATAATTCGAAGAGACTTGCAAAGATATTTAAATCATGCATAAAATATTTTAGAGAACAATCAAATACTGTCATAGATAATCTTGATCATAAACCCACAATTCATCAGTTCTCGACAAACACACCGCAAAAATAATTACATCGAATAGATCTCCAAGAGAATCGAGGAGAACTTTGTATTAAGATCCAAAGAGAGAGAAGAAGCCATATAGCTAATAACTATGGACCCGAAGGTCTATGGTAAACTACTCACACATCATCGGAGAGGCTATGGTGTTGATGTAGAAGCCCTCCGTGATCGATTCCCCCTCCGGCGGAGCGCCAGAAAAGGCCCCAAGATGGGATCTCACGGGTATAGAAGGTTGCGGCGGTGGAAATAGGGTTTCATGGTGCTCCTGGATGTTTTCGGGGTATATGGGTATATATAGGAGGAAGAAGTACGGCGGTGGAGCTGCGAGGGGCCCACGAGGGTGGGGGCGCACCTACCCCCTGGGCGCGCCCTCCTGCCTCGTGGCCTCCTCGCTTCTTTCTTGACGTCCACTCCAAGTCTCCTGGATCACGTTTGTTCCAAAAGTAACTCTCCCGAAGGTTTCATTCCGTTTGGATTCCGTCTGATATTCCTTTTCTGTGAAACACTAAAATAGGCAAAAAACAACGATTTGCACTGGGCCTTTGGTTAGTAGGTTAGTCCCAAAAATAATATAAAAAGGTATATTAAAGCCCATTAAACATCCAAAACAGATAATATAATAGCATGGAACAATCAAAAATTATAGATACGTTGGAGACGTATCAACTAGTGGCACGTATCTAGTATAATTTGGGCTGATAGAATGATTGGTTTTAAAGGCCTCAACATCTTCTATGAATGAGACAAGATAACCTTTCTCCTCACAATTATGCTCGGAGTCATAGCTGTAGTATGTGATGTCTACAACCTTCCAAGTATTTCTTGAAGATAAGAAATAAGATGACAATTATAAATAAATAATTTTAGTACCAACAAACACCAAATATTTTTAAATTAACAATATAAATTACTGAACTTAACAAATTAGTTTGACAAACTCACATCTAGGCAAAACTGTAGTCATATCCACATCCACCCAGATGTCGGTATTGTCATCATCATCATAATCTTCGGCACGGATATCAAATCCTATTTGCATTCCCTCCTCAAATCCATATGCCTTGGAGAGAGCTTCCCAATTAGAGCAACTGAAATGGGAGTGATTGACCGCATTGTACAGCTTAACCAGAAACTCATAACCATGTTTAGTTCGTAAGTGAGCCCTCCTTGTCTCCACATTCTCAAAGTCATCTAAACCAAAACCAAGCTTCTCTAATACATATGGTCTAGCATGGCACGGGATGTACTAACCAAATTAAAAAATCCGGAAATTACACAATGAACAAAAGAAGCACAAGTGATGATATTAATTACGATGAAATGCTTGTCATTGCGTAGCGTACAAACATCAAGGGTCTCTTCCAGCTTCACGGTGATAAACCTATCATTTTGCAGGTGAGGAAACCTGTCGCACAAACCCCGGTCACCATAGTAGTACCTGCACTCCGGGATCCCATCGTTATTAGACATCTCCTGTGTTCAAAATTCAAAGAATATAACTCGATGGCAAAACCCAAAATGGCGTTAAATGCTCTTTCCGGCATTTCCAACGCACTCGATATTTCTTATATTATAGCACAAGCCATGCCAAAAGTCACGGAAAAATCCGCCATGACCTTTGCTAAAAAAGCACATATCGAGCACCTAAAATTTGCCGGAGTGGAAATTAGTCAACACTTTGGCAAAACATAGGCCACTCGGAGGTGTTCCCTGCAAACATGGCCACTTGGGCAAGCACATATCCTATTTGAGCAACACTAGATATACATGCTTATACCTACATCATATGAACATTCAAACTTGATGGTCATTGCATTTCAATGGTTGAAAATATGAACAAAAACATTTCAAAATATCTTATATATAATCCTAACATAACTAAAGTTGCTAATATAGGTCTCTCTCTCTAAACTAGTTCTATTAAGCACTTACTAAATAAACTAGTTATGTTAACTACTTGCTAAATAAACTAGTTCTATTAAGCACTTACTATACATAAACTAGTTCTATTAAGCACTTACTAGTACCCTAGTTCTACCCTAAATTTTCTTACTTCTATTACTAAATTTAATACCTAAAAATTTCTACACTAAGTGGAGGGAGTAGGAACGAAGGGAGGGGTGAGTGAGGGTGGAGAGGGAGGGATCGGGAGAGGGACGAGGCAGGGAGGGAGGTGGGAGGAAGGAGGCAGGGGAGTGAGGAGGGATAGGAAGGGAGGGATCGGGAGAGGGAGGAGGCAAGGAGGGAGGTGGGAGGGAGGAGGCGAGGGAGTGGGGAGGGAGAGGGAGGGAGGGAGGGATCGGGACAGGGACGAGGAGGGGAGGGAGGTGGAAGGAGGAGGGATGGAGGAACTACCTCAGTGGAGGAGAGTAGGAGCGTTGGCGGCGGCGGGCGAAGATGGTGGCCGGGGAGGGCGCCGACGATGGTCGGGGAATGACAGCGGCGGCGGACGACGGGGGGTGCGGGGGAGAGTGAGAGTGGAGTGAAGTGGGGAGAGTGAGGGGCGGCCGGTTGGAGAAGATAGGATGGCTTTAGCAGTAGCGCGCGTTAAGATAAAGCACTACTGCTAAACGCCATAGCAGTAGCGCCTTTTGCCCGAGACGCGCTACTGCTATGCCTATAGCAGTAGTGCCTTACGCAAAAACACGCTACTGCTAAGGCTAAGCATGTAAAAAAAATCAAAAATACATTGGTCATCAATGATCTTTTTGTGTAGAATCTAAATTGTCTGTATGAATCCTCACCGCTTTAGGAACCGGTGAAGATTCATATTGCGACCACAAATCCTACACATAGAGTTCAATGAAGACCAAGTGGTTGTGATGGTTTGAGAAGTAATGTATTTAAGGTGGTAAACACCCTGTTCGCGGAGCGAGGTGGGGCTAAACTTAGTTGCAAGGGGTGTACTAAACTTAAAGGCAGCGAGGGTTGGCGAAAAGCGCTACTGCTAAGTTCAATAGCAGTAGCGCGGTTACAAAAATGGCGCTACTACTATACCTAGTCTAGCGGCAACGTCATGGAAATTGTAGTAGTAGCGCTATTTCCTCCTAGCGCGCTACTGCTAAGTGGGTATCAGTAGCACGGTTTGTTTTAGCGCGATACTGCTAAGTAGCAGTAGGTAAGATTCTATGTATACGGTTTTTCTTAGTAGTGAGAACATCTCTACCACAGTTAAACTCATAGTCTCTGCTGCTACACATACTGGACCAATGACTAGAGCTCTCGCACGCCAACAAAATTATGAGGTACTTTCATTTCTTGGTAATGTTTCTAATATTCATGAGAATATGATGCTGCCTAAACTGGATACATTTGTGTTGCTTAAAAAATGAAGGGCCTAGCTAGCATGGACAAGAGGGATGAACAATGTATCATGATCAAGCAAGGAGATGATGACGCGTGTGAAGGGAGCAAGAATGGAGTTTCCTGTGGAGTTTGTAGCACTTTGAAGCCACCATGATCTCTCTCTAATAATAAAGTACGGATTGACTTTGTCGGGTTCACCGTCACAATACGCTTCTTCCCGTGATTTTACGCTTTCAGTTTGAATTTAAACATACTAGTAAGTTTGCACGTGCAACGCACGGCTTGACTAATGCTCTTTTCTAAGATACATCTATTCCCAATCAAAGCACTTTGTCTGTAGTTATAGTTCTTAATGGCGGTGTAAAAAAATGACAACAATGAAAAACAGCCAAGGTAAAAATTCATATGACATGGTAACATACTTTCCAGCCCAAAGTCAACATGGTTTGGGCCAAATGAAAATGCAAACCTCTTGCAGCAATCTCCGCCGCCCTTTTTTTGCGAGCATAATTGCTGGTCACTTGATTTGCATAGTTTTCTTTGGCATCCAGGATCTAAGAAGAACCCTTCAAGGTTTCCTAGAAGTGCTTCACTGAGAAGAAAAAAACAAGAGGTTAAACCTCAGTGCGAACAACAGAAACTACTGGCTTCGAGCTTACCCTGCTAACTTGATGCCTCATGTTCACAGCTGCTTCATGTGTCCTATTTATCCTATGCACCCTGTTTGTGCAAGGTGATTAGAGCTTCTGTAGCATCTTCCTTGATGGTTTCAGCAAGCCAAAGGTTCACTTTCTGAGTGATGAACTCCACATGTATTCATAATTAATTGGAGCAGTAGAAAACTGAAAACCTGGAACTATGAAATATCAGTGGATGAAATTTATGGAACCACAAAAATGCAGGAAATTTAAATATACCTAAATATTCTGATTTTTAGGAAATTCAAAAGAGTGATTTTAATATGAGAAAAAAATATTGGATGTCAGTCAATGTGCTACATATCCGAATGGTTTTCTAATCAAACTTAATTACATATATGGCACACGAAATGATAAACACCTGGCCGTAACAGTCAAAACTCATTACCCTGTTCTAATAAAAAAAACACTTCACAAGAACAACTTAGCTAGATGCATAGTTATTTTTTCGAGATAGTTAGATCATTTCATTGTGAAATAGAATTATTTAAACGACATGTCTGTTTGTTCCCTGACTGCTTACCTCCAAAATATATAACAGTCATGAATATTAAGCACTTGAATATGAGCTTTGATAAGTCAAGCACATGTACACCAATGAAGAATTATGTTTTTTATTGTCTTATAAACGATAAATGTGTTGCACAGTTGGAATGGAGACATGCAGCTTCATCCCCATAAAGGTTAGAAGCTTCATTGCAGAAGTCATTCTGCCGCAAACATTCAGAACAAATCAGTATAAGAACATGCATAAGCAAATTAAAGAAAAATGACATATTAGGATTGCACCAATTTGTCTTGCTCAGATGGCTTACCAGCGAAACCTATGTCATTGATTATTTTATTGCAACATCACAACTGACTTCATGGAGCTCTTCAGGTCATCTTTTTTTTCTAATCTGAAAGATGAACACATGGGTGATTAAAAACATTACTTTACATTCAATATGCGCATGATCCTAAATACAAGAGTTTCTGATTGTAACCTGAAGGTGTCCAAGTGCATTTGTTATTTGTAATCCTGAAATTTGAATCTAGTGGTTTGCCATTGATAACCTGCACATTCTCTTGTTAAGTTGGTAATCACTAATGCTGACTTGAAACAGAACATATATGAACTTCTAAGCAATCACATCCTAACCTCCTTGTTTTGAGCTTGCCAATCCTGATTAGTGACATTCCCTGATTCCCAAGCCCTTCATTTAGCAGAAGACTTACTTATTACCTTTCTTCTTATGTCGTCTAGATGTTGGACTTCAGTGGCTAGTAAATTATCCAGAATTATCCAGAACACCGCTAGTCAGTGGTCTTGCTCCTACGCTAGTAAAAAATCAGCCCATACTTAGTTGAGACTTCATGATAGAAGTAAGAAGGTATACATTCTATGGAGATTACAAAGCCATTTCCTAAATGCTGGAATCAGTTACAGCTCAGCAGAGACACTGGAGAAAGACAGAGGTGAAGGGGAGGATGCAGGTTGCAGCTGGTTCAGAGGACTCACAGGCGGCGATGGAGAGGTTCGACCAGCAGAGCACCAATAAGCCGAGGCTGGCTGCTGAGTCGCTCCTCCATGCCCTAGCGAAGGAAGAGATCGTCGCGCATCAATCGGCCGGAGAAGGGGCGCAACGGTGGTGAAGGGCAGTTCGCGGAGGGAGATCTTCGTCAAGATACGTAAGCGTGCTCCATTGCCCCATCTGGCGGCTGCTGCTGGACGGCACGGCGGTGCGTGGCGCGGGAGGCACGGGCGGAGGTTCTCCGGCGGCGGTCGAGGCGGACGGCGCGGCGGTGCGGACGGCGCGGCGGTGCGTGGCGCGGGAGGCACGGGCGGAGGTTCTCCGGCGGCAGTCGAGGCGGACGGCGCGGCGGTGCGTGGCGCGGGAGGCACGGACGGAGGTTCTCCGGCGGCGGTCGAGGCGGTTGGCTGGCGCGGCTGCAGCAAGAGGGCGGGCGAGGGGTGGGGCGGTGCCAAAACTGCTGGTTGCGAGAGGGCAGAGGGGAGCGACGTGGTCGGGGAACGATGTTAACCCAATGGCAATGATTGGTAATTAATTAAGTAATGGCATGATGGATAATTAAAGCCTAAAACGCATTTAGTATTCTGAAGGGATGTAGATTATCAGATTGCAGGTTTCGATGGATAGAATGATTTAGTTCTCCGCCCTCTCTTTCTTTTATAGTGGTAGTAGACAGGGGCAGAGGCAGTGGGGGGACGAGCGGGGGCCAGGCCCCCGCCATGGATGTTTTGGGGGGGGGCTAGTACTAATCTACTATGTATTTTTTATTTACCAGCGGCCTATCTATTAGCAGCTAGTCTAATCACGGATGCCTACTAGATTGGACTTTGTTGTTTGGCCCAAGTCCAAGACAATTAGCCCAAATGCTATTGATTTCCCTTGAGTGATCTACGCATCAGACAAATCACGGATCAACGCACACGGTTGTTCTATTTCCCTTCCACGCCGTTTGACCTAATAAACCTCCAATCCATCTGTTGCCGCCGCTGCCCACACGCCCAGCATAAGGCTTAATCAAGCGCTTCCATCGGCCGCCGGCGCCGTGCTAGTGCATAGGTGTGCACAATCTTTCGGAAGCACAGATGGCTGTCGCATCAAGCGAAGTTGACCAGCGGATGGCTGTCGCATCTATGCCTACAAACTGGCCAGCCGTAGTGACCTGCAGAGGGTAATGGGAGGGGCTGGATTTGATACTCCAGGTATGTATTTCGGCGGCCTTGAGCCCTTGATTGTTTTTTTTCATACAGTACAAATTGATTCTACTTGTTTAAGTATGTCTGCACGTTAGTAGTTATCAAGTAAAATTTGGTGTTGTCCCAACTCCCAAGAAGTGATGATTTTTCATACAAAACTGCATGAATACAAGCTAAATCAATTGATTTAGTTATACAATGATTGGTCATGTTCATATATCTTAAACATACATATGATAGTGTTCTGTATCAAGGTACTTCATGCCATATTTTTCAACTGTTTGATTATCAACTTAATCTACCAGCCGTGTATGTGGAATTGTTCAGCACTATTTGCAATAGCTAGACACACCCGACTGCAAATATTTTTTGTCTATTCGAGCAAAGCTAAATTAGAGTGAAAACTAGATATAACTCTTCAATAGTTTATGAGACACGAAATATTTCTGGCTTCACCGTCATCTCGCCCCCCCCCCCCCCTCTTATGTCTAAATTCTGGCTCCACCCTAGTAGATACGCGAGGTGGTACTAATTCAGGGAACCACAAAAAAAGTCTCTGCTCGATCGCCCCAACTCCTGGCTACTGTCGCGCATCTTCGTACTTGATATGCCCTGGGCCGGCGCGCTCCCGTGGGCCAAGCTGGGCCTGCTACACATCCTTTCTTTTTTGTCCACTAAAGGGCAGCGACCAGCAAAAATTAATAGAGCTTGTGTGGGATTCGAACTCTCAACCCTCTCTTTGTTGAAAGTACGGTTTGTTGTCAAATCCATTCTTTTCATCAAACTCTACTGATTTATATACATTGACACGTTGCCTATCAACAAGCCTCGAGAACCAAGAAATAAGGGAGCGAAGAAATCAACTCTAGAAATCAAGTGATCTTAAGGAATTAAGTCAGCGTTGCATGCAAGATCAACGGAAAAAAGGAACAAATCGACCGGCCGTGTATGCATGCGCGCGAGTGCAATTTCGCTCACCAAATTATATTGCTCCCTTGAGATTTTTCCTTCTAAAATCCTGGACGGATTTGTGGGCGCTATTTTTAAATTTCCAACAAGCTTCTTTTTTTATGCTGGAATTTCCAAGAAGCTTCAGCGAGGGGCGAGCATGCATGCGCTGGGTTTTTTTTTTGCGGGGGATTTTTTTAACACAGTATAGACGCAAGCGCTCATATACATGCGCATACACTCATCCCTATGAACGCACGCACGCACACCCTACCCCTATGAGTATCTTCGCAAGACTGAGCCGGCATATCATCTTGAAATTTACAAAGTCATCGTAGGCACCTCGTCGTTGACAGGAACGTTCCCTCTAACCATCCAACCACATGTTGTTGCAAACAACTTCATCCATTTTTTCTAACACAACGAATAAATTTTTTTCAACAGCGAAAGCAAGCGTGTTAATTGGACACAGTGGGCTGTTTCAAATTCCTGAGATAGCCCCAAGAAACTGAAAGGAATGAAGTATATTTCAATCTAATGGTTTTGTTCAACTTGTGATTTATTCATGGATGGTGTTAATAAATTGTCGTACAAAAAATCATATAAAAATATCACATGTCTACCATGGTTTTTAATGTGTAGCCAATATACATTTCTGACCTTGGCATGCATCTCCCTATTGCCGCCAGGTTGTATCGTTTGGTTGTTGTAGTGTTGCGTTGATGAATGTTTTGGTAGACATTTTAATTATTTTTTCCGTTGCAATGCACGGGCATTTTTTGCTAGTGATATACAATTAAGGACATAGACGAAATATACAAGATGGCCTTTCATAATTTTTATCCACAGCTTATTATAGGTGATGCACCACCTTATTTTTGGGCCAGGCTCATGTAATTTTGAAATACCTTTCCATAGGCTGCTTTTAGAGTTTGTATTGTAGAGGAAACAATTCAGAAGGTGTTTTTGTCCCACCTTATCAAGGGTTGACGAAATCCCCTCTCTTTGCCCCTATAAAAATAACCCAGAAGGCGTCGTTTAGACTAGCGTTTGTTCAGATTAAAGTTTGCCATAGTTGCAACTCACGTACTTATTTGTGTCCAATCACTAGGCCGAGATGTTTCAGAACCCCACACTCATCAATAAAGTTTTCATCTTAAACTCGCAGTATCTAGATTGCAATCTCAGTTTCTTACTTGTTCTTCATTTGCTTTCAGGAAATAGACCCGCTTGGTCAGGTTGATTATGCTTCGGCGTGGTCAATAACCTCTCGGAGTTGATTTAGCGAGCTAAGGCGCGACGTCTTTGCATGTTTGTAGTCGGATCGTCAAAGCCGACTTCCACCAAAAACAATAGTTACCATCTTATCGAAAAACGGGACACCTTCACCTCTATCACGATGCCAGTGTGGCGGAGGAGGCATCGGGCCGGTGGTGAGGATTGCCGGAGTAGTAGCTGGACGAATTCCCAAATCAAGTTCAGAAAATGAACCGAGCATTTTATCCAAAAAAACATATACCAAACAAACGAAAATTAATGGTGGAACAAAAATAAATTGAAAAGTCATTTTTTGAATTTTAGTTATAATTTTTGTTAACCTATAAAGTTTGAACTTCATATCTTATTTCATTTAAGAGAAACAAAAAGTTTGAACTTGAGGACTATCCTCCGAAGTTGTATCGCCACATCTGCAAAGAGTGCAATTTTTCTGGAGGACTCTCCACTGAAGTTGTGTCGCCGTAGGCTCTACGTATGACTTCGAACGCCCCTACGACCACATACTCTCCTACGTACACGATAAGGATAGCCATACACAATGGGGTGTTCGAGCCATGTGTGACTGGGTTTTCTTTAGTAGTGTCAGCCTCGTCCTACAAATTAGAAAGATCCATGCACTGCTACTCTCGATGTCTCCTCTTCCCATGGTTCTCGTATCTTACATAATTTTCCAGCTCTCTCTCTCTCTCTTTGTTCTATTTGTATGATAACAACCAAATTGATGAAAAAGAAGTTTACACTACCAACATGTCAAAATAGAGTGAGACGGTCGTGCTATTCAGTTTAAGATGAAGTTGTATTATATAAGACCAGAACAATAAAGTTTGGTGTACTATAGATAAGAAAGCATTGTATATACAAGTGGAGGTTGGTTGTGTAGTACTATTTGCCTTACAATCATCAGATCTGCGCCGCGAGGTGGGCGGCTCCCCAAGAGTCTTTACTGTGTTTTTGGGTGAGAAAGTGTCCTGCTAATCTAGGGCCACTCCCTCCTTGTGTCTCCTCCAACAGCGGCGTCTTGGGAGATGGTTGGCTAGGTGGTCCTTCGATCATGTACTTCACTGAGGCATGCTTACGTGGACTTATGGGAGAGGTGTGCAACTTTTTCTGGCAGATACCATAACGATTGATTCAAGGCAGAGTACTAGTAAAGACGGAGATTAGCATATGACTTCAAGCCCGGGGCGAAAACTCTTGTTATAGTTGTTATTGGTTGAACTCAGTAGCAACAAACTTGCGTTGTTGCCTTGTGGATGCCACTATCTACATACTGATGCGATGTCCTTGATTGGTTGGCCTCAACAACCAAGATGAAAATTCTTGTTCTTTTTTTTTTGGAACCGGGCATAACCCCTTTCCATTACTTTGACATAACGGAAATACAGAGTTCCGAAACTGAAGCTACCAAGGAAACCGAAAAGGAGAAAGCGAGTTCAGAGCATCCTTGGGAAACCCATTATAAGCACCCGTCATCGAGCAGCTTACCATGGGGCGAAAACCCATGGACACCCAAAAACGCAAACTAGACCTGAACGAGGAGTGTTCAATAAGTTTAGGATGCCAA
This sequence comes from Triticum urartu, assembly GCF_003073215.2. Lineage (NCBI taxonomy): Eukaryota > Viridiplantae > Streptophyta > Magnoliopsida > Poales > Poaceae > Triticum > Triticum urartu. The sequence continues at coordinate 698,773,632 of NC_053024.1, read as the reverse complement.
AAGGCTGACGCAGGAGCGACACCACAAGCTCACACAGGAGCAGGCTACAGAGAGTAACTAAAATAAGCATGACGAAGGACCCCAAGACTATCAGTTCCACATCCTCACGACCCAGATTTTGCTCACCACGTCCTGTCAGATCAGTCATGTGTCCTCTCGCCTGAGGCCGCGCAGATCCTTATCATGTTTGATGTGTTGGCCCTGAGCATCTTGGCCCCCCGCTCCATCGCCTCCCGACCTTCTCCAGTCATCATATCTGCCCAATAAGACATGAAACCACATGCAGAGTAAATTACTGCGAAAGGAGTCTGTAACTTTTTTCCCTCGAAGGTAGCCTGATTGCGACTGTTCCAAATTGCCCAACAGATGGCCGCAAGCCCAAATGTATAAAAAAATTCACCATCTGGGAGGAAGACATAACACCAAGAGAAGTATTGCCATATATTGTTCGGGCACTTGTCCGTGCCAAAAACGCACCCCACCGTCCTCCAGATTACCCTGGCCACAGGACAAGTGAAAAACAAATGCGTCGATGTCTCTCTCCCCCTGCAGAAACAGCATCTGGGGTTGCCTGCCCAACGTCTTTTGCTCATGACGTCCCTAGTCAGGATAGCATCCTGGAAGACTTGCCACATGAAAATTTGGATCTTTAAGGGGATTTTTGTTTGCCAAATCCATCTATAGTTACACCCTGATAAGTTTTTTTTCCAGGTGATCATAGACCGACCTGGTCGTAAAAATTTTCTTTTTACCCAGAGTCCAAATAACTTGATCAGGTTCCTCGGACAGCACCCAGGAATCAACTGTAGCTTTAAGCTCGTTCCACTGATCTAACAGCAGCGTGTGTAGTTGCCTTCGGAAGAAATCATCCCCCACACCATTTCTAAATTTCTCCACCGTGATTTCTTGTTTATTGCAAATGCTATATAGCATAGGATATTTTTGATCCATAGAGATTTCTTGATTCAAGGGATCTTTCCATACCCTAGCAAGATTGCCCGAATTCAGCACGACTTTCCTACCTGCTAGGTAGTATTCCTTTACCTTCATGATTGCCTTCCACATAGGGGAGTCACTAAATTTGCTTTTGATAGAGGTCACCGTGTCTTTTTTCATATACTTTGCCCGGATCACCTCTTGCCACAACCCTTGTTGTGTTTCTAGCTTCCACCACCATTTGGTGAGAAGACTAATATTCTGTTTACGGAGATCTTTTACTCCTAGGCCTCCTTTGCTTTTAGATCTACAAATTCTGGACCATTTAACTAAGTGGTATCTCTTGCGTCCCTCGTGTTCTTGCCAGAAAAAAACGTTTACGATGTTTATCCAGCTTCTCAATGACCATCTTAGGAAGAAGAAACATGGACATATAGAAGTAAATGATACTAGTAAGAGAGGAGTTAAGGAGGATTAATCTTCCTCCCGAGGAGACCGCGTTGCCTATCCAAGTTTCACAGCATTGAAGAAATCTATCATCAGCAAAATTCCAATGCAGGTTGCGAAGAGTGGAATAGCTGACCGGCACTCCCAAATATTTCATAGGGAAATGACCAATCTGACAGTTAAACAAATATGCATAAAAGGCCACTGTATCGTCATCCCCTCCCACACACAAGGTTTCACTTTTCAAGAAGTTTATCTTTAGTCCAGACATAAGTTCGAAGATATATAGTAACAGTTTCAGGTTCACAGCTGCTTTTTTATCATGCTCGAGGCAGATGACTGTGTCATCAGCATATTGGAGAATGGCCACCCCATCTTTGACAAGATCCGGAGCCAACCCCGTGATAAGCTTCTCTTTTTGAGCATTACATATCATCTTAGACAGCGCTTCAACAGCTAGGTTGAAAAGAAAAGGGGAGTGGGGATCGCCCTGTCGCACCCCCTTGTGGCTCTGAAAATAAGGTCCTCTTTCATTATTCAACTTGACGCTAACAGTACCATTGTATAGGATGTTTTTTATCCAGCCGCACCAGGTTGCACCAAACCCTCGGTCGCGGTGACAATCTAGGAGGAATTCCCAATTGATTTTATCATAGGCTTTCTCAAAATCTAATTTCAAGACCACCCCCACTTTTTTCTTATGATGAGTATGATGAAGTATTTCATGCAAAGTGAGGATCCCGTCCATGATATTTCTATGCTTGATAAATGCATTCTGGTGCTTACTGATCAGAATATCAGCAAAAATTGCCACCCGGTTATCTAAAACCTTGGTGATAAGCTTATATGGGCATCTCAGAAGACATATTGGACGATACTGCTGTATTTTCTTTGCTCCTTTCATCTTAGGAATTAGAGTAATAATGCCATAGTTTAGACGAGCTATGTCTAACTTGTTCGAATGGAAAGCTTCGAACAAGTGCATGATATCTTTTTTCACAAACTCCCAACAGTGCATATAGAATTCCGCTGGGATGTTATCCGGCCCTGGTGCTCGGTTACATCCCATCCCGAACAAAGCTCTCTTCACCTCCTCCTCTGTGAATTCACTAGTGAGCAAGATGCTATCCTCCTCACTAAGTTTTTCCTCCTCCGACCACGTATCAGCAGATAAGTGAAACATGTTGCCCCTAGCAGGGCCAAAAAGTTCTTTGTAGAACAAGGTTGAGTGTGCTAGTAGGTTCTGTGTACCCTCAATCACCACCTCCCCTGCAGTGAATGAGTGAATAGTATTTTTTTCTCTTCCTCCCATTTGCAACTCTATGGTAGAAGGCTGTGTTTCGATCTCCTTTGAGCAACCAACTCTCATTGGAGTGTTGTAACCAAAACAACTCTTCCGTAATCAGGAGCTCATTTAATTCTGCACACAAGGCAGTTCTTTCTTCATAAATTTCTTGACCAAGGGGGCCATTTTCTTCCATCTTTTCTATTCTCTCCGGTTCTTCTTTAATGTACTTTTTCCTTTTCCTAGCATGCCCAAAGGAGTGAGCCCCCCATCCTTTGAAATATTTTTTGATACGCTTTAGCTTTATGTTCAAGATGTCGATGGGATCTTCAGACTTTACAGGCTGTTCCCAAATCTTTTTTGCTTTGATATAAAAATCTTCATTTTTAAGCCAGCTTAGTTCAAATCTGAACTCTCGGTCATGGGAGGGGTTGGTTTTCACAACATCAGTGGCCAGAAGCAAGGGATTGTGGTCCGAAGTATCTCTTACCAATTTACGGATAGATACCAATGGGAATATCTCTTCCCACTCGAAACTCATGAGGACTCTGTCTAATTTCTCCAAAGTAGAATGTTTCTGTTTATTGGACCAAGTGTATTTACCCCCTCCCATATGTATTTCTCTTAAATTCAGGGATTGTATGACATCATTAAATCTGTCAGTGTAGTGAGAGTGTGTCATTTTTTGTTTTTCTCCTCACTGTTGCGGAGGATATTGAAATCTCCACCCACTATATAGGGGACATGAATCTGGGAGCAAGTATAAGCTAATTCATTAAGGAATTCCTCTTTTCTATCATATTGGGCCGCTCCATAAACCACTACAAGGGTCCACATACTCTTATGTTTAACATCGTACATGTTAGCTTGAAGAAGGAAGTTACCAGGTATCCAGGATACCACCTCTAGAGTTTCTTTCTTGATACCACAAAGGATACCGCCAGATTTGCCAATAGAGAAGGAGTCCAGTTCCAATTATATCTATCGAAAGGGTCCATCTTTCTTAAAGACTTATGGGAGAATTTTTTTCTTCATAGTTTCCTGAAGGCCTATAAAATCTAGGGAATGATCTCTCATTAGGTCAGGGAAGCAGGTAGACATCCCTTTCTTCCCTGTTCCTCTGCAATTCCAGAAAATACCATTCATATTAAGGTGTTGTTTTTTCCCTCTTCTGGTAATCCTACTAGGAGGCAGAGTAGGATTACCCTTTTTATCTAGCAAGGAGACATGATTTTTTTGACTTCTGGTCACAGGTTTGGATATAACCACATTGACTTTTCTATATCTTTTCTTTTTAGATTTAACCACTGTGAAATTCTCCTCATCTATATCGTTTTCATCACCCCATCTCAAACTAAGGGGAGTTTGGTCCCCTTTGGGATTAGTTAATATCATAGGGTTCTCCATATTCTTTTCATCCTCTTTCTTTTCCTCCTGAATGTCATTATGGCGATATCTTTCAAGTTCTCTAAGCACATCAATGCAAGCAAAATCTATATCAGGAATATTTACTCCCATTTTGACCGCTTTAAGAATTAATTCAGGATTAGATAGCGTATCAGAGGGGTTGGGACTATTGTGATTACCTTCTAGGTTTCTCTTTTTCATCGCTGCCATAGCCTTGTCGCCCATCCTTTCCGCTTTGTTCTGCACATTACGCAAGCTGAAGCGCAGATTTTCTTCGGTGACAAGAGGAGGAGTAGGAATCACCTCATCCTCCCCCGCTTCGTCAGGTAGCTCAACTCTGTATGTACTGCCCCCACCCAACTTGCTTCGTTTGTATTCATTCACCTCATTCACACCATCCTCCCCCATGTCCTGTTCTTGGGCCATCGTATCAATCAACAAAGTGGTATGTGAGGAATCATCAGACTCAACACTTTCCTGCGACTCCCGAATGATGTCCTGTTTCTCTCCCTTGGACGTGGAAGGAGCCAGCCCAGGTCCGGGAGAGATACTGACCATCTTAGCTCCAGGAGCCGTCTGAATAGGACCATCTTTCCCCATATTTTGTTCAGGTTTCTGAGTAATCTCAACAGATTTTTTTCCTCTGGCAGGTTCCCTAACCAAAATCTGTTCTACTTCATAAAAGAAGTCATAGAAATGACCTTCAAGGACTGCCTCAGCAATGACAGGGATTTCATCCACATTCCTGCATCCCATTTTAACTCGAACTGAACTTGGGCGATGCAAGGTAGCACCGTCAATCTCAAGTGGAACACCAACTAAAGATGTAACATAGGCTAGATTTCTTTCACTTCTCTTGTCCAGAGGAACATTACTGACTTTCACCCAGGCCACCTCCATAACCCCCTTGGCCCCCACAGCAGATGACCACTGTGTGGCGTGTATCACCGCACCACTTGTTTGGAGAGTGACTTTGCCCATGTAGCAGATTTGAGCTACAGCCTTGGGATTAGGAAATCTAACAACAAAAACTCCAGGGCCAATGGCATGAGCAGATCAACGCCAGTCCGTAGCCAAGTAGTCACTAAGATCAAGCTCCATTTGACGGGTCGATGTTTCCCCTTCTACAATAGTAACAACGATGCTATTGGCCCTCTCCTTAACCTGACTGGCAGTACACGAATCATGTATGAAATAGAAACCCTGCCCATTATACTGAAAGGCACACACAGGAGCAATGCAATCCCATGGTAGAAACTCGACGCAGACAGAAGCAAGATGACCTAGTTTATTGCAACACTCACAGAAAGCTTGAGGGCAGCGTGCAGGAGGATGTTCAGGAGACTTGCAGATTGGACATAGGTCAAAATTCTTGGTAGGGTGCACCTGATTTTCTTTTCCATGAGGCCGCTGCTGTGGTGGATGAGTGCGCTGCTCTGCACTGGCGTCGCCCGAGCCCGACAGTGCCTGCGCCCTGGCACCGGCCGAGCCCGACGACATATGCGCTTTCTGCACCCAGATCCCGCCGTCGTGGACCTCTCGGCGTCTCCCCGCCGCCTCCTCCCATCTGGATGTGTCGTCCGACGCCGACGCGGCCTTGGACGAGTTGGAGTTGGAGTTGATGTGGCCCCCGTCGTCGTCGCGTCTCCACGAGAACTTGTTGCGCTCTCCCCCTCGGCCATTGCCGCGCCGAGGAGCTCGGCCCATCCCCCTTCCTGCTCGTCCCGCACCGGCCACCTCTCGCCGATCTCCATAGTGTCTGCGTCCCCCCTCGGTCGCCATAGGAGAGGAGGCGACCACCGTAATGAAGGATCTCGCGTCTCCCCCCACCTTGCCTTTCCACCACCCAAATGACTCTGCTGGCCTAGATCTAGGGTTTCTCTCCGCCGCCCAGAAGTGGGAGAAGGAGGACTCTAGGTCAAGCACCGGTCGGGACGTGGGATTTATACCTCCGGTGTGTGGCTGGGGAGAGGTCTGGAGGGTTGGATTTCCTCCCACGTGTCGCACATCCGCCATTGGCGGGGGGTTGTGAGACCTTGGGTTCGTCCCGAACCGAACCGGCCCCTCCGCCTAGTTTTTTCCGCTCCAAACCGCCCCGTGAACCGCGGTGGTTCTCACCACTCGATTCGCCGCCGGCAGCCGATGGCGCACCCTCGCGAAGTGGCACGGAAAAGCTATGACGTCACCGATGTCGATCGCCTCCGCCGTGCGTAGATATCGTGCATCCACCGGACGCCCCACGCATCCTTGAGCACCAAGCGGAGAGCATCTCGACACAGGAGGATCTCGTCGTCGTGGAGTGTGAGCGTATGCGTCGCGAGATCGGCGGCGAAGGAGACCTGCCATCTCACATTCTTGTTCTGGCCGTCTCTAATCGCATGTGATGACGGCGACACGTGTATGTTATCCCTTCTTGACGACGTTTGTGCGGAAGAATATGACTTACTCATAGGTGTTTACTTCATATCTTGTAATGATTCTGCAGTTGTTGTCCATGCCATGTACTCTGCATTTTCATGTATTTGGTTGTGGCTATGTGCATCTGATAATGCAGAGGCTGGGAGACTGATCCTTCCTTTTTGAAATACAAATATGATTTACATGATAGCTATTCCACATGTTGAATTCATGTTCTTAGCAACATATATAGAACATATCGGAAAATTAGCCACCGGCTAGATAATTAAAGAACTATATACTGATAAAAGAATAGCAACCGGAAAATCACACCCAATTATTTTTATTTTCCCAGATTGGCAGTAAAGTGCGCCGACGAGGAGATGGAGAAAGAAAGGACATGTGGTTGTTTTTGAAGGGTTTAATTTTGATATATAAACCAAACTAAAATACTATAAAGCATAAGATAATTGTGTCTATTTGGTCAATTACTTGGCTAAATAATGCCAGTTGTAATAATAAATACTTGTGAAACATAATTAATAGTTCCAAAAAGGAAAATGCCAGATATATTGATCATCATAGAATTCTATCTCAATGTTTTAAAAATATTCAGAAATTGACGTATAACATGCACCATCTTGAGAGCAAAGACATGAAACTCTTCTTAGTTCCTCTTGCCTTGTCACCCTCTTCTTTCCCCTCACCTTCACCTCGTTACCCTTTTCTTTATCACCCTCACCTCACCTCACCACTCTCCTTCTCCTTCTTCTCACCCCGTTGCCATAATTTTCTTTGTTTGGACAAATTTCTCCAGGCGACAGGGCTCAACAAATCATGCATGGGTTTCAAAAATATTTTCACTATGTATTGCCATACAGTGTAAGAACCATCTAGGATAACAAGTAACTATATTCGTGTTCAAAGGATCTAATGAAAAGTTCAAAACCAGGTTTTGTAAAAGCGACTCTTCAATCCGAGCAGAAAATTGTATAAGCTCGTGTTAACAAGTAACGAACTAAAACTCGTCTTCCTAAAATTTCTCCTAAAATCTGTTTTACAAAATCCCATCTTTAATTCTCCTAATCCAAACAATAACTTAATGTTTTTGTTAGGTAGCTTTTCAGAATTTTAAGGGGCAGTAAATTGATGGTTACACAAAACCCAGATAAATATTGAAGTAGAAAACCCTAGATAAATATCATTGTTAGAGAAAAACCTTGCGCAGATTTGTGAATCTAGTTATATCAGGAAAATCACTACTATTAAAACACACGCTCTATGAGGGGACCCCCATTCGAGACCCTAGCTATTGAGGCCTTGTTCAAACCTGGGTTCTAGGCGGTACAACCAGGCATGTTTTAGTAGACAAATCCGCCTTAAAACGCATCGGTGTTGGTGAACTTTAGACCATGGTGCCACTGGCTAGGCTGGGTGTCTCCAGTACACCATCCGACTAGAGCTTGTGGCAGAAAGGTTCCTATCAGATCGCTAGTGGCAACACTGGTTTAGCCTCTCTCAAGAGAAAGAACATGAAGGACAAAAACAAAGTGTGGGTGCCCAAAGAACTGGCCAGGTGACCACTAGAAAATGACCGCTCAACAAAGAGGAAGCTTCTAAATCTCGCGCTTATCAAGATCAACTCGATCAGTTTGGTCCTAGATCAGCCAGCACAGTTGTTCTGCAAATGCTTCTGATGTCTCCTATTTCCATGTATTGTTGCATCTTTCTCGTTTTTCTCTCGCGCTCTCTCTGATCTGTTTATATTACTACCATCTATTTGATGCAGTAGGTTAGTGCTACCAATGCCCTTCCTCAATTCTGATTATGTGACAACCAAGAAGTTAGTACAACCAACAAGTTGAAGTGGAGTGTTATTCCAGCGGAGACAAATTGGTATATACCTTAGGAGAACCTTACCCTCTTGAGTGAAGGAGGGTGTGGTATATATCATGGCGGCAAGGAAGGGAAGAGAAGAAGAAGAAAGCAGGGGGCGCACATAATAATATGATGCTAGAGAATATGTGACACTTGGTCTTGCAGTCAGGCATCCTTTGAGGTCTACGGGCTTAATTGTTTCCAAATTAATATTTTTATTTTTAAGTACTTGTAATTACCACAACTTTAATAAATTTCACACCATATGAATGTCAAGTGCTAAATGCAAATTCTGCTATTTGACTAACTTTCAATTCACATGTTAACGTGTATCACATGTCATTCAAAATAGAGCTCTTCTGCTTCGACCGGGTGCATTCATAGACTGTTGAAGGAAAGCACATGGATGGTGGGATTCAGGTTCTTTCTTTCAAAGAAAAGATGTTTTTTTTTCTAGACGGAGAAGATGTGGTCTTAATGTTTGTTGGATATGCAACCATTATCCTTCCTTTGTTTTAAGAACGTTGGATCTTGGTTTAGCTCAATATATATTCGCTTTGCATGCTTGTAGCCTGCTTGTCATTCCATACTTGTTGTCACTCCTCGGAGTAGTTTCACCCATAGATGGAATACTAATAAAGAGAGAAATCTCAATAATGAAACTTGGACATGTACTTTGCTGCTTGGATTATGAGGCATCCGGGAACAATCAACTGCATGTTGTTGACATCGTGCAGCCCTGTGATCGACGTATTGTGCCGCTCTTCTTCTATATAGGGTCGGTGCAGCCCCCATGCAACCACAAATGTGTTCGATCAGAGTAAAATGCACAAAGCCACCACTTTAGCATCATAGCTCTCGGAAAATTATCATTTTACAAAAGATGACACTTTGCACCGCATCAAAAATTTGACAGTGACAAAAAACACCGACGGTAGATGCTAAGCGGTTTGATGACGTCACTAATTAGTCAGGCCCACTCGTCAGGCTGAGTTGGCAAAAAAATGCCACGTAGGCAAATTGACTTGGTCTTCTTCTTTCCCCTCCTTCTTTCTTCGAAGCATTTTATCAAACACCTTATAGTGGCAAGGTTAAAAAAGGGTTAAAAGATGCGAGTTTCATCGGAGCTTTTAGCCACCCGCTCATGGCGTGTCGGCGAATGCCATGTTTGCTCTGCCCATCGGCCAAATCAAATCCTGTCTCACTCATCCGACACATATCAATCACATACACACACACCTGGTCGACAGCAATCCTCTCGCTCTCCGCGCCACCCCACGAGCGCACACACAGCTCACAATGCCGACGACAAGAACTGGTGCGCGTGACCGACGCCACGTCCTCCTGCTCGCAACCCTCGTTCTCTACGCCGCCGCGTACACGTATGTGTGTGCCGGCTGCACATGCGGGTGCGCTCCGGCGTTGACCATCTCTGCGGCGTTGGAACCGTTGTCGTATGCTATGTTGCCGCCATGCCATGGCGGCCGCCATCAGAGCACCCCCTCCTCGCTTCCGCCGTCGCTCCCACCGGATAATAGAACTGCCAAGTAACTAATTGATTTATACAAAGTAAAAATTCTTAATATGCTAGCTCTTGCAAATGCACAGGTTGACGATTAGCCTTCTAAACTTATTTTTTTTTCTTTTTTTAAGGACTATGACCCACGGCCTCTACATCTGAGCGATGCATGCAATTACTTTATTAATTATTCATAAAGAAATTACAAATTAATACATCAGTAAATCTGAAGTCATCATCTTGTCAATATATGTCGCTACTTCGATCACTTGATGAAGGGGTGCCGATAGTCCGAACCGAATACAAAATAGACCTCACACCAAAGCCTAACATCTAAAACCGGAGGGGCCAACCAGGCCATATTACCGGGTTTGGGGAACACACCAGTCCGGCGCACTCTCAGAGGCCGTGGCCGTCCTCCACCGATCCATCTTCAGAGCAGGTACTAATGCGTCGACCTTGTCAGGCCTGTCGTCGACGCCACCAAGATGTCAGACAACGTCATCCTCATGTGTGAGTTCGTCTACACGCGTTGGACGCCTACGCTCCACTGCGCCATGCTGCTGAGATCCGCCATCGTCGATGCACAAGATGAAACACTGCTCCACCTCTGGGCCCCTCCAGTCAGTAACTGCTCCAAAATGATGCCCCAAGGAGGGAAAACAACATCAAAGATGTTGTCATCGTCCGATCCGAGAAGCCCCAGACCCAGGGTTTCCCCCGGAACATCCCGAGCGTGGTGCCACGACCTGCAATAATAATGCCTCGAGAAGGGAACGACGTCACAGACGCCACCATCGTCCTCCATGACCGTAGTCGACGCAATTTTCACCGGAAGTCACCCTCCCCGATATTGTAGGTGACTGGAACTGTACGGAGCCTCGCCGTGAAGATGAAAGCCGCCATCGGCATGCTAGCAGGGAGCCTCCAGCTGCCCCTCATCGGTCCATGCTTGCGCCGCCGGTTGCACAAAACCATGCCGGGGCGGACCTGGATGAGACACCGGATCCGCGGCCTCCGTCGCCACCCATCTCCTGGCCCGGATCCACCCCACCAGTAGGAGGGGAAGAGCACCATGCTGGCCATGGATCAGGCCGCCGCCGCACGGGCAAGGGCACCACCCTACCTGCTGCTTGTGGATCCAACACCAGAGTCGCCCATGTTGCCTCCAGGAGATCACGCAACCCACCACCCGCCCTAGCGCTTTGGCGTCGGGCCCGCCGCAACTGTGGACTTGGTCGACGGCAGCGGCAGCAGGAGAAGAGACGAGAGGGGGCTGGCGGCGGTAGGGTTTGGGTCCCCGGCGTTGACCAGGAGAGGTGACGCGAGGGGGTCTTAAATGGGAGGAGAATTTCATTTCCCGGGCCTCTCTTATTTGTTCACGCAATTCAATAAGGTGGTGCTACTGCTACAAAATATGCGACACTTGGTCTTGCAGTCAGGCATCCTTTGAGGTCTATTGGCTTAATTGTATCCAAATTGATTCTTTCATTTTCTAATTAATTGCAATTAACACTACTACGTATGCAAGTCAAGTGTTAAATATTCATTCAATCATTTGACTAGTTTCGGTTCACACATTAATGTGTATCAGCGTCGCATTCAAAATATAGCTCTTGTACTTCCTCCTGATATAGAGAGGCAGAGACTGTTGAATTGAAGCACATGGATACAAAAAAGGATACAATCTTAACGTGTAGTGGATGGATAGCTCCAGCAACCACCATCCTCTCCTCGCTTAAGACCGTCGAATCTTTGCCTTAGCTCGATATATTCCCTTCGCATGTTGTAGTCTATTTATCATTTCTCCTACTTGTTTTAACTCATCAGAATAGTTTCACACCGATGGAATACCTGAAAAGTGGGAAATCCCAATCATGAGATTAATTGAAGTCGGATATGTGCAATGCTGCTTGGACTAGGAGGCACTTGGGAACTATGAACATCTTGCTGTGGGAATCAAGCTGCCATGTGTTTGAACAAAAAGACCAGATACATTGATCATCATTGAATTCTATCTCAGAATTTAAAAATTATTCCAAAATTTACATCGCATGCACATCTTGAGAGCAAAGACATGAAACTTTCCTTACTTCTTCTTGCGTAGTCACCCTTCTCTTCACCTCGTTTCCCTTCTCTTTCTCACCCTCACTTCATCACTCTCCTTCTCCTTCTCACCCCCTTGCCCTACTTTAGTTTGTTTGGACACCTTTCTCCAACCCTGGCGGGCAACAGATCATTCATGGGTTTCAAAAAATGTTCAGTATGTATTACTATACAGTTGAAGAACCCTCCAGAAATAGGGAACATGAAATGAACGAGCTCACGCTTCGACATGTATACCAGAGCACAAATGATGGACCACCAAGAAGCAAAAAATTATGCTCCCAGTCAACCACTAAGTGCACTAGCTCGAGCTCGATTCATGTGATGCGACCTGGGCTTGTGTTGCGTTGTGGGATAGAGATCCAATGACATGCCCAAGTAGAGAAACACTATAGGTTTTTTTTTTTTAGAAATGGAGGTTAAAACCCCCGGCCTCTGCATCAATCCATGCATACATGCCCAATAAAAGTTTAACAAAAATGTACATCAAGTCACCGGAAGCGACCAGTCACACCTATAAAATTCGATAATATGGAGAAACACTGTAGGTGTCTACTGTTCAATGTCCTATAGAGACGGTCCTGAACACGAACACTGTCCATCCACTGTTACAGATGGCTGAAAGTCTCAGACGGATGGCTGAAAGAGGGGGGCAAGTTATAGTACTGTTCACCAGTGACATGCCCATGGATCTCAGTCACACAGCCGAGAGCAAACTAGTCAGTGAGTGAGTAAGCACTCTGTTTCTTTGTTTTCTGATGCTACAAGGAGTAGACCAATCCATTTTATAGGCTGACGTCTCTTGAGAAACGCAGGTCTGCACGCAGCGGCAGCTGCACGGGCGGCATCAACGGCGCAAGGACCGTCACGATTCGCACCAAGCTGGCATGCTTCCTAGAGTATAGTCGTGCGGTCGATGCCGTTTTGCAACGTAAAGCGATTCTTTTGCCGATAATGACACCCCAACTTGGAGAAGGCCAGCTAGTAGTTCGCAGCTAGTTCAATTATTGGATGAAAAACTCCATCCGTAACACTCCTATACAGCCTGGTGAGCTCAAACTACCATGGAAATACAAACGTAATTTGCAGAAAACAAATGGCTTTTATTAATGAGCCAGAACATAAGTCTTTCGAATCCCAATCGAAAGCAAATAGACCAGTGCAAATACAACCTTCAGGATCAAATACAGATACAAAGACACAAGACAGATGACTAGAACCGGAGATACAGAACCACCGAACCGGGTTGGAGCAACTTTTCTTGTGCCCAGCGACCCCACCGTTGCAGGTAGCCGCAGCGCCCAGCGAGCTGTCGGGGCTGTCGTGGCTCAGCGCGGGCACGCCCAACGAATGTGCGCCAGCCCCTGCGTCCGGTGATGGCCAACCGCTACCTCCAGAGCTCAATGTCGTGCAAGACGCACCCGATGATTGCACATCTGGCGTGTTGCCGATCTGCCGCTGCCCAGGCGGCCGGGGCGCTAGCTGCGCCCCCAACACCTGGGCTTTGGGGACCGGCGGATCTGGAGCGCTCCCCGTGCCGGCCAATCTGCAAAAATCGGTCCGCAAAACAACCAACCCATAAGGGGGGCTACGGGACCATGGAGGTCAGGGGGATAGCACAGACCAGCGCGGGCAACCGGCAAAAACAAAATAGAGCCGCAGAGTTTTACTAACCCATCGCCTAATGCCGGCGAAGAAGCCCGGGAATCACCATGCACTAGTAGAAAAAGGATCTTTTATCTCGGTTCTGAAACCGAGACTAAAGAGTCGTTACTAAAGGTCCCCCTCTTTAGTCCCGGTTTTTATATGAACCGGGATTAAAGGCCCTCCACGTGGAGGCTGTCTGAAGGTCTATATTTAGTCCTCATCACTGCTTAATTTAATCTCTAATCACCCCTCATCATTTCAAATCATCTAACTTCCCGAACGGTCACCCATCCTCCCACTCTCCCAGCCTGAGCACGCTTAACTTCCGGGTTCTATTCTCCCTCGTTTCCAAGTCTGCACTTGTTGTTTTCCTGACAATAATAAGATGTCAATCCTATTAACCCTCAGGAGTTTAGCTTGAGCATGAAATCACACATTTCACTGTTTGAGTTTGAAACTATTGTTCTAAAAAACAATAATTATTTAGTAACACTAATATTTCTTGAATAAGTAATTTGACCATTGTTTAACCACAGTTTGAGCAGATTTGACCAAAATTCAAAAAAACTGAAATAATTATTTAGTAACACTAATATTTTTGAATAATTATTTAGTAACACTAATACTTCTTGAATAAGTAGTTTGACCATAGTTTGAACAGATTTAACGAAAATTTAAAAAAAAAACTGAAATTTGAGCATAATTTTTTTTCCTTTTGGAATTT
>NC_053024.1:698676438-698758154 GCF_003073215.2 Triticum urartu | reverse complement strand
ACCAGACGTACAACTGTCACATCAGTTGGAACTGGTCTACCAAATCATTGTCTTCACCGAGCTTAACTGGTTACATTTCCTCAACCCTTCCATTTCCTCTTATCTATGTTGTGTGCTTGTTCATATCTGTTTGAAGACTTTGACTGAAGACTTTGTCTATTTCCTCAGTTCAATTTCTTCTATCTGTTTGTCTTATCCTATGTTTACGCTTTCTGTACTCTGTGCTTGTTTTCATTTCTTAATGAAGACCATGATCATGCTTTGTTATGTTTACTTCTGAGTACTTATTCCGCTGCAAGTAGTTCTTCACTCAGGAATTTCCTCACCCTGCAATTCCTCAGTGAAGAATTCATAAAAATCGCCTATTCACCCCCCTCTAGTCGATATAACGCACTTTCACGGTCGCACCGCACCCTCACACGGTCGCTCCTCCACGCCGCGGTCGCACCGCACCCTCACACAGTTGCTCCTGCACGCTGCAAACCTAACCAAGGGAACGCACCCTCACTGACACGTGCTGTCACATGTGAACAAACCAAACTCATCCATCCTACCGCTGACACATAATTTTCATTCATAGAGTATGTTTATCCAACCGCATGTTGGGGAGTATCCGTACGACCCGTGCGGTGGTCTGTTGAGGAAGACGAAGAGGTGAGGAAGAAGGGTTAGGAGACGTAGGATTTTCATCCAGCCGCCTAAAATGGTAGACTGACCCAAGTCAGGCGACTTGCATAACAATATATGTTTTTACACAGCAAAAGATCCATAAAAACAACAACATAAATAAAAACTATCACTGCTCGCGGAACAAGACGGCCTCATTGTCTTTGGCTGCCGGCGCGAACCAGCCGTAGCTGCCGACGTGTGGCTCCGCACCGTGGTTGTCCTCGGCCTCCAGCTACTCATTCACGTGGAGCGTGCGGGCGCTCTGCACGTACGAGAGCACCGCCTGGTTCAAGTCGAGGACGTCCGGTTCTTCCTGAAGGAGGGCCTCAATGGCAGCGGCATCCGCGCGCTTCCCGTCGAGTCAAGCCTCCACCACCCGGTTCAAGTCCAGGATGTCCGGTTCTACCTGCGGGGGGGCCTCGATGAGAGCGGCATCCGCGTGCTCCGCGTTGAGTTGAGCCTCTGCCGCCCGGTTCACATCCATGACATCCGGTTCCGCCTGCAGGAGAGCCTCGATGGCAGCGGCATGCGCACGCTCCACGTCGAGTTGATCCTCTGCCTCCCGGTCCTCCTTTAGTATCACCAGGTTGAACCGCTGGTCCGCCTGCACCATGGGGGACTCGGACGCCGGCACGAAGTCGACGTCCATCGTCTCATACCCATCGGGGGCCTTCTGCGCCGCGACCTCCGCCATGAACATTGGATTGGCTTCCTCCTCCTCGCAGCTTGGCTCCAGAGAACTCGGGGATTGGCCCGCCGCAAAGCGAGCTTGGGAACGGAGGTCTGTGGCGCTGACCACCACCGCGATTTCTGCGCGGTGCTCCGGCATCAGCATCTTGTAGTACGTGATCTTGCGGTGCACCATGGCTTTCTGGCGAAATAGGGGACGCTTGATGCGGGCTAGGGGATCGAAAGGTGGGGGAACGGGATGGAGATTAGGTGTGGTTTTAGGGCAGTGGCTGGCATAGGCCAAGCAACGAAGGTTCTGGTGTGAATAGGGGTTCCGGTGACGACCGGTCAATCGGTTTTGACTATACATCGCTCTTGTCGTGTTCGCGTTGCATCCCGGCAAGCTGGACCCTCCACGTCGCTCACCGAATGGAACACGCATCATCTTGCGTTTTCGCTCGCTTGTGGGACCGCAGATGAGAGCAAACCGACGTTCCTCCCCCTCCCCCACCCGCGTCATTTATACTACCACTCCCTATGTTTTATGCAGAGTAAATAAAAATAGAGGGAGTATACTACGGATGAGGATACCCTGACGTGGTCGAACCCATTGAGTTACTGACATGCGGGGCCTAGCAAGCATGGGGTCCGCCAGAACGTGACCGAAATGGAGGGTAGGGCAGGGATACCTACGTCAAAGGATCCACTTCCACTACTAGGCCTCAATCGGTTTGGAGGATTTTCGTAGAAAAAACATAGGAACAAGGATTTTGGAGAAAAATTTCCTATATATGCATTCGGTTTGTAGGAAATGCGTACAGGAATTTCGTAGGGATACTACTCATTTCCTATGTTTTTGGAGGAAACTACACATCCACTCAAAGATCATTTTGCGCGTAGGAACGAGGCAAGTCAATTCCTTAGGATGGCAAGTGCCATCCTATCAAATTCCTATACTACTCCTAATTCCTACGTTTTGATTTCCTCCAAACCGAATGAGCCCCTACTCCCTCCTTCCATTTACTATACAGGGCCTAATGCATTTTTCGAGGCTAACTTTGACCAAATGTTGGAGTAATAATATATGACATGCAACTTACACAAAGCATACTCCCCTTACTTTTTCACATCTCTCTCCTCCACATAGGCCCTATATAAATGGAAGGAAGGAGTACTACTATGAGCACTGCACACTCTAGTACAGATGTTGTCAGTACTCCACTAGTACTATTGGATAGGGAGCTTAAGAAAAGTTTCTATTGGACTGGCTATACGTGGCGAAATCCTAGTAGGAAGAGCATGCGCAAGAACAAGCACATTGACGTGGTTGAAAACAAATTGGAAACCATCTCGAGTACAAATCTAGGAGTACTTACGAATCTAACGATATAGATTGGGCGTTGTTGAATGTTGATACTTTTTTTATCAAAGTAGAGATACTTTGACTACACATAAAACTTATATGTAAACGAGAAAGGATAGGAGGGAGTATATTGTATGTTGAAAAACAAAACGAACATTGAATACCATTTATATATGATTTGCGGATGCTATATCACCGGTTCAAAATTTTGAATCCGCCTTAGCTATCACACATGGCCCCACTCGTTCTCTCTCGATTTCATCTCGGGGTCCGAAGATCGATTGAAAGAGGACTAGGGTGGGTACAATACATTCGTTTCGCTTATGAATGTACAATATACTCCCTCTGATCCCCACAGACCCCCCCCCCCCCGCAGGTCATTTCTATCATAGAAACAGACCAAACCTTTATCTCCTTGCACGACACGCAATTGATCTCTGAACATCAATCGATCTCGTCAACATGTGTCGAGGCATGAACCAAATGGGATGTGAAAACTAAGACGCGAAGCAACACGTAGTGGAGGCAAAGTGAAACTTTAAACGAACTGTTTGTGTATGCATGTCGGACAAATTACAAAACATTGGAAATACAAGCATGGTCTAGGCCCACATGCGAATGATACTCGGCGGAATGTTCAAATGAGGCATCCGGGAGGATGGACTCGACCGGAGGGCGACATGATCGATGGAGAAGAGGGTTGGAGAGGAATGAGAAATATGCGAATGCCACATGAATATACTTGAACGGCTCAAATAAACAATAAGTTGTCTCACTTGGCCTACATAGTGAAAGGCCTGATGCGCAACATGGAGCACTGACGCTCGAATATGGCCGGGAAAATAGGGAAACCGACATGTGGGGCACACCTGTCAGGACGACGTAACGCAGACTAGTCCAATGGAGGAGCTGGCCCATGACCTCCTCGCCACCGGCGACCGTTCAAGTGGGTTGTGGGGGCCAACAACGTGGCGCAGCTCCAGCACCGCCTCTGGACACGGCGACCGCGGTGAGCGACATGCTCATCGTCGCTAGACACGGTCGATTTCAGTGTGCCGAGGGTAGCGTTAGTGTGGTGGCACGAGCAACGGTATGTTTGGTTTGTGCCCAAGGTTGCCCCATCAAAGCATTGGGTAGCCAAAAAATTGGTTGAGGTTTTGGTTGCCCATGATTTTGCCAACATTGGCAAGAAAAATGAACTAGAGTTGGCTAGAGTTCATTGGCATGCCAAAAAGATGGAAACCATCCAAACAAAGACCAATCTTTGGGTCATGAACAAAATTTTGGTAAGGTGCACTTTGGCGACAATCCAAACACACCCCAACACCCGGCTCGTCGAGGACGCACGGGGCGCCGGGACGCGTCCGCGGAGTGGTGTAGTCCGGCCAACTGCATCCTCAGGACCTGAGACCATGCCGGGTCGTCTTGCTTTTTCAATGACATGCGGGGATCGCATGTGAGCAAAGGGCATCTCAAACGTTGCTACGACCGCAGATGACTACCATGGCACAACAAAAACCCTCATCCCTCGCGTCGTCGCGCGGTGCGTTCCCAGCCGGCGCCAGTTGCCCGCATTCATGCTGTCCGTCCATATGCTGTTGTTAAGAGGCTCGGTGCCCGAGGAACCAACTTCGGCAACTTAATGACGCACCAGGACACTTGGCCTCACCGGAATGCGCTACTTAAAGCGTCAATGCCCAGCTAACCTCCACACCATAGCGGATCATCCTCCTACCTGGCACCACATCCGCCATGACCGCAAGCGCGAACACTCCGCAGGAGAGCTTGTCTTCAAGGATGAAGCTGTGGCACCCCAGCTCAGAGCGACCGGTTTACCCTGCATTGCCAGCCCAGAGACCATGTCTTCTGGCAACACACAACATACTGGTACAGAAAACAACCGCTTTATTGAGGCTAGAGGAACATAGTTCATATTACAACAGCGGTCGAGGCCAAGCGGCACGCTCGGTGCGGCTGAACAATATGTACATTATTTAGTGAACATAAAGGGGCCTCGATCCGAGCAACTATGTGGCAGCGGAATAACTCATAGCGAAAGCTCCATATCACAGGGACACCGATGTGGACACGATCTATACTCGAACAGCGCTCCTTTCCAATGAGACTTTCCTGAAATCTGGCATGACACGCCAGGTCAGTACATTGAATGTACTTGCAAGCTCACAACAAGCATACTCATAATGACAAACAATAACATGATATTTAACCAATTAAAATGCAACACTATATGTCAACATGTTGTGATCATGCTTGAACGTCCCTTGGGACAACTTACCAACCGTGATCATCCTCAGATCACAAACACACCACCAATGTGGTAAAACACACCACCAACGTGGTCTTTAACAACATGACTCATGATCCTTATGGCGATCACAACCACGACCAATATCTGGTCCCAAATTCCTCGATGGCCTTTCTGCCATCCTCGACAATGCAAAGTTTTACAGCTTAGTGTGCAATTTTTATTATTCGTTGACTCATGGTGGGACCTACTACGTGGTGTCCATAACCGTGGACGCAGCTATCGATAGATTATACACTCTGTAGAGGTAGCACATTGTACCCACACAACGGAACCCATGGCCTCGCACTCCCATTCAGGTGGACCAACGGCATTCCGACGAAACCCCTCCATTGCCACAACACTCTCCCGGCCACTCCAACCCAAATCCCCAACGGGCTGGTCCTGGGTGGCCCCGTGTCTACCAAAGATACCTCGACCACCATCGTGGTCAAACTCCCACTCGGGGACACTCCCACTCGTGGACTCGGTACCATAATCTCATCAACGAGCACAGAAGATTATGTCTGCTTGCCGGGCCAGGGCAAACACGGCATAACCTTCCCTAGATGGAGGCACCGACCAGAGGCCGTGTCAATGGACCGAATCAAGGCCCCCCATAAAGGCAAATGTGGTTGCACTGGAAAGAACTCGATTCAGCGGCACCATGACCCAGTCAACGGTGTATTCAAGTTGAGTTATTTTCAGTTTCAACTTTAAACTAACAATGACTGGTGTCATAGCATGCCATGAAATGCAAAACAACACATGCATCATAAAAAAAATGACCGATGTCATCTTTACACCAAGCATAACCATCAACAACTCATGTTACTCTAGTAGCTCAAAATGACTCACAACTGAACCAAAATATTTTGCAACAAGTTTCATTAATTTCTTACGCAAGAAAGCAACTCCGATAACTTTTTCATATGCATAACAAAAGATTTTACTATGAACAATTCTTACTTTCTTTATCACTAAATTAAGTTCAAACTTTCTGTAAAACAAGTAATATGATTTAATAGAATATTTTCTAACAAATTTTTTATCAATTTCAGGAAGGCAAAAATATAGCTAAACTAACTACCATGCATAACAAAATTTTCTCTAACATCACCTGAAATAAATCTTAACTTGCTTTATCCACTAAACTAGTTTCAACTATTCGGTAAATCAGGCATAACAACTATCCAACATTTAACAGAATACAAAACTCAATAATTATTTAAAAGCATGGATTAATCATTTCATTCAAGTGAGAAAATTACAAATATTGAAATGGCATCATAAAAATGTTGTTGTGGCTTGCCTTAGTGCAGATGAGGTTCACAAGCCTCCTGGTGATCCTCAAGACAAGCCTCACCTTGTGAAAATAATTTTAAACACAAAAAGAAAATATCAAGAACATTTCTGAAATTCACCAGAAATTCTAAACAGCTCAGAAAAATCTCATCTTTGGTGAGCAGTTAGATTTCCTTCCAAAGAACACAATGCAAAAAGAATCAATTCATTTGGACTTATGGTTAAAAGCTATAACTGTTTGAAGTTTTCTGTAAATTCAAATGAATTTGAATAAAAGAAAAAGACGGGGGGTGACGTCGAAGGCGTAAAGCCTAGGGGCGCCACCACTCGTACCGCTTCGTGCGCGTACTGAGTGGCTGACTAGTGGGCCCCGCTAGTCAGGTGGGGGAAGAGGGAGAGAGAAACAGAGACGGCTGCGGCTTCGCTGGAGCTCTCGTCAGCGACGAGGGATCTTTGGCCAAAACGAGAGGGAGGGATGGCAAGAGGAGGTCGAGGCGCACCTTCCCGTACCCATAGCGTGGCTAGGGGTGGTCGGACGGCGTCAGAATCTAGCTCGCGAGCGGAGGCAGAACGAGGAGGTCGTCGGAGTTGAGGAAGACGGCGAGCAGAGGCCGCTCCAGGGGCTCCGAGCGGGCAAGACGGCCTCACCGAAGAGAGGCGGAGGCCCTGGAGAGGTCACCCAGGCCTGGGAGGGGTTGGAGCTGCCGCGGCGACCAGAGGGGATCGCCGGCGAGCTCGAGCTCGTGGACGACGGCCCGAGGCCTGCTCGGCCGGGCTACGGCTTCCTGCTCGACCGTGGAGTGTGTGTGAGTGCTGGAGGATGCCCAAGGAGGTTGGGGAGGGGCTCTATATATAGGCGAGCGGCGAGGGTGATTCGTGCTCCGCCGGTGGACACCTGTCCATGGTGCCCGGCGACGAGTGGCGTCAGTGAGAGGGGGAGAAGGTGACGGAGGTCACGCGGCCACTGTGGGCGAGCGGAGACGAGCACAGGATCAAGGGGGTGACGACGAGCACTGTGCGCTCCGCACTATTGGGCTAGCTGGACCTTGCCCGTGCTCGCTGCGGTGAGCTCCGGCGTTGGCGAGTGCCAGGGCGGAGTTAAGGGTGTCGAGACGTTGATGGTGGCGAGTTTTGGCAAGGTTCGGCAGGCGGGGGAAGCGAGCACGCGCGAACAGAGCGCTCGGCGGCTCCCAGAGCGCGTCGACACGCATGCCTGGCATCGTGGACATGCGTGGTCACCGTGCGAACTCTCTCCTCAGGCCAGCCTTCGTCCAAAAATCATGTCTGGCATGTTGTTCACGGTGGTTTTGAAGTTTACCATGGTTTGGTTTGGATCCAGGTGCAGTAGAGAAAATTTTACAAGTCTGGTAAGTTTCTGGACAGTAACTTTGTGATGTTATTGTGGTCAAATGGCTGGGAGTTTGAAGCTGTGCTTTGGAGGCTAGCTTAGAGTTACTAAGGTAAATAAGCACAAGAAAGATCAGGTCAAATGGAGCAAGTAAAATGGTAGTTGCTGTAGAAACCACCATTTCTGTCCAGAACAGAAAAGATTTTCTATAGAAAAAATATTCCAAAAAGTGATGAAATACTTTTGCTCAGGGAGGTGCCCTAGGGTCCCTAGAAAATTTGTGAATTATCTTAGAATTTTCTGAACCATAAAAATTAGGGTTGCTTTGGAGCAAACAGATTTGGCTTAGGGTTTTAGAGAGAAAATTTAAGAAAAATATTCCAAAGATTATTTTGTGGTGGATCAGAAGTGAAATGATGGTTTGGGAGAGAAATGAACACTTGGGTGAAAGCCAAGGATGCCCAAGTGTTTAAGTCCAAATGAAGAGATTCAAAAACTCCATGTTTCAAAAAAATTCAAATGAAAACTCAAACAAATAAGAGAGGGCAAAAACCAGGCTGTCACAAACCTCCCCCACTTAGAATGAATCTCATCCTCGAGATTCGGTTGCTTGGGAAAACCACTCTGGATACTGACTCTTAAGGAACTCTTCCTGCTCCCAAGTTGCTTCTGACTCTGTGTGATGCTCCCACTGAACTTTGAAAAAATTTCTGACTTTGCTGCGACTGACCCTTTCCACTTGATCCAAAATTTTGAACGGTCTTTCTTCATGAGTTAAATCCTTTGCCAATTCTATCTCAGCCATTGCAGTCCTTTTCTCAGGTGGGGATATGCATCATCTCAATTGCGAGACATGGAATACATTGTGTATATCTGACAACTCCGGGGGTAGTTCCAGTTGGTATGCAACCGTACCCACTCGAGAGATAATTGGGAATGGACCAATGAATTTGGGTTCCAGCTTTCCACGAGTCTGAAATCGCTTAACTCCTCTCATAGGAGTGACTCAGAGGTACACGTGTTCTCTAGGTTCAAAACTGACCTGCCGGTGCTTTGCATCATAATAACTCTTCTGACGGGATTTGGCCAATTGCAGTCGATCTCTGATTTCCCTGACTTGTCTCTCAACTTCCATCATGAGATCGGTCCCGAAGATATGGCTATCTCCAGATTGAGACCAATTTAGAGGAGTGCGGCACTTACGACCATATAGAGCTTCATATGGTGACATCTTTAGACTAGTCTGGAAACTGTTGTTATACGAGAACTCGGCATATGGCAAGCAATCTTCCCATTTCACCCTGTTGGCTAGCACACAGGCTCGCAACATATCTTCGAGTATTTGATTTACTCGCTCTGTCTGACCATCCGTCTGAGGGTGATAAGCAGTACTATATTTTAGTGTTGTCCCCAAGGCTTGATGGAGACGGGACCAGAAAGCGGAGGTAAACAAAGAACCTCGGTCGGAAGTGATAGTCCCGGGTAATCCATGCAGACTGACGATTCTGGATACATACAGTTGTGCAAGTTCATCTGCTCTGTATCTGGTGCTGATCGGGATGAAGTGAGCAACCTTGGTGAGGGTGTCCACTATAACCCAGATTGCGTCTTTGCCTCGCTGAGTCCTAGGCAATCCGGTGATGAAATCCATGAAAACATCATCCCATTGCCATTGTGAAACTGGCAGTGGTTGGAGAAGTCCGGCTGGCTTCTGATGATCTGCTTTCACCTTGTTGCATATGTCGCAACAGGCTACAAAATAGGCAATGTCTTTCTTCATCCCATCCCACCAGAATATTTGCTTAAGGTCTTCATACATTTTCGTACCTCCCGGATGAATGGAATACGAGGATTCATGTGCTTCTGACAAGATTTTCTTCTTCATGTCCGGTTGATTTGGTACACAAATTCGTCCATGGAATCGGAGGGTATCGAAGTTGTCCTTGAAGAAATCTGGGAGCTGCCTTGCATGTTTTTGTAGCTCGGCATCATCTGGCTGGGCCATGCGGATTTCCATCTCAAGTGTGGGGGTAACTTCCAAAATATTAGTGAGGCCAGCATCCACGATGACCAAGTTGAGCTGAGCGATCTCCTCCTGAAGTTCGGTGGGCAATGATTTTAACATGACATTTAAGCTGACGGGCTTTCGACTGAGCACATTGACAACGACGTTGGCCTTGCCTGGATGGTAATTTATTCCAAGGTCATAATCCTTGACCAACTCTAACCATCTTCGCTGACGGAGATTTATATCTGGCTGAGTGAAGATGTACTTGAGGCTTTTGTGGTCGGTAAAAATTTGGCACCTTTTTCCAATGAGATAGTGTCTCCAAATTTTTAATGCATGAACAACTGCAGCAAATTCCAAATCATGAGTAGGATAATTTCCCTCATGTGGTCGTAGTTGTCGTGATGCATAGGCAACTACCTTGCCGTCTTGCATCAGCACGCAACCAATACCTTGTCTGGAGGCATCGCTGTACACATCAAAGCTGCGATAAATGTCTGGCAGAGTCAATACCGGTGCGGTTGTCAGACGTGTCTTTAGCTCATTAAAACTCTTCTCACAGTCCTCGATCCACATAAACTTTGTATCATTTTTGAGCAGTTCCGTCATAGGTTTAGCAATTTTTGAAAACCCTTCAACGAAACGATGATAGTATCCAGCTGATCCGAGGAAACTCCGGATCTGTGTTACAGTCGTGGGCGGTACCCAATCGAGCACATCCTTTACTTTGCTCGGGTCCACGGCTATACCTTCGGCGGATAGTACATGTCCGAGAAACCCAACTTGCTTGAGCCAAAATTCGCACTTACTGAACTTGGCATATAACTGATGGTTGCGGAGTCGTTGTAGCACTGCTCGGAGGTGATCCTTATGCTATTCTTCACTCTTGGAGTAAATGAGGATGTCGTCGATAAAGACTACCACGAATTTGTCGAGGAAGTCCATGAACACTTTGTTCATCCTGTGCATGAAGAAGGCAGGGGCATTGGTGAGACCAAAGGACATCACAGTATATTCGTAAACACCGTATCGTGTAGTCAATGCGGTCTTAGGAATATCTTCCTTTTTAATCTTGAGCTGATGATATTCAGTCCATAAATCGATTTTTGAGAATACTTTAGCCCCACTGAGCTGATCAAACAGATCATCAATCCTTGGAAGTGGGTATTTATTTTTGATGGTGACCTCATTCAGCTGGCGATAATCTATGCACATACGGAGACTGCCATCCTTTTTGCCCACGAAAATTGCAGGTGACCCCCACGGTGAAGAGCTGGGATGAATATAACCCTTCTGGAGTAATTCATCAAGCTGTTTCTTTAGTTCCACTAATTCTGATGAGGGCATCCGGTAATATTTTTTGTATAATGGTGCGGTTCCGGGCACAAGATCTATGGCAAACTCCAGTTCCCGATCTGGTGGCATGCCTGGAAGTTCTTCTGGAAACACATCAGGGTACTCACTGACCACAGGAATAAATTCCAATTCAGTCATAGCGGTGCAAACTAGTTCTGGCTTGGGTACACGCTTGCGAGCATAGAATTTGGTGAGCTGCCTATTCAGACTGGTCAAATTGACTTCTCGGGTTGCGCAGTTTATACAAACTTGATATTTGGTTAGCCAATTCATACCCAATATAATATCGAACTGTTCAGGCTCAATGGTTATCAGAGATGTTGGAAAGTGGACCCCATTGATATTGATCTCCAGATCATGGCAGACTAGATTGCTCTTGATTATAGATCCCGGGGTTTGTACCAGCATATTTTTGCCCAAAATTGTGCAAGGAAAATTGTTTTGGGCAGCAAAACTCCGAGAAATAAAAGAATGGGAAGCCCCAGAGTCAAATAAAATTATTTCAGGTATGTCATTAACAGAAAACATACCAATGACGACTTCTGGCTTCTCTTGGGCTTCATCGGGGGAGATATGATTCACGTGCCCAGTGAAGTTTTGCTGGATTGGCCCTGACTCCATAAAGTTGACTTGTGGCCTGCTCAGAGCATTCACCTTGTGGTTCTTGGGGCACTGTTTGGCATAATGTCCGGGCTGCCCGCAAATGAAACAAGAATTATTGCGCTGGCGCTCCTCATGTGTTGGACTGGTTACAATATTCTTGACTTGAGTGGTTGTCTTGTTAACATTTTGCTGCCAATTTGGCCTGTATTCCACCTGAGTCTGCTGCCAGGTACGAGCCTTTTGCATAGGTTGTCCGTCCTTCTTTGGCTCAAACTTGCGCTTGTTGTCACTGTTAGCAGGCTTATTATCTGATATAAGCTTGTGCTCCCGTTCAACAATGAACGCCTTATCTACCAGAGTTTGGAAATCGGCGAAATCAAACATGCTGAGAGCACACCGGAGTTGCAGAGTTAGACCTCCAAGAAATCTGTCAATCTTCCTGTCTTCAGTGGCCATGTCATACAGAGAATAATGGGCCAAATGATTGAATTTTTGCAGATACTCAGCCACAGATTGCTTTCCTTGGATGAGCGCGAGAAATTCACGCTGCTTGGCCTTCATAACTCCAGTAGGGATGTGATACTTGTGGAACTTATCCTTGAATTTTTCCCAGGTGACTTCCTCATCAGTCGGCCACATGGCTTCTATATTTTCCCACCATATGGCAGCTACGCCTTCAAGGTAATGGGTTGCAAATGGGACTTTATCATTTCTTTCAGTACAGGTGATCTCAAGCTTTTTCTCCATGGTGCGCAACCAATTGTCTGCATCCAATGGGTCAACGACCTGACTGAAACTGGGTGGATTGGTCCTCTGAAAATCCGACAGCTTTGAGCATTCTGATTTCCATTTTGTCCATCTATAGCTTGCACACTCCTCAATATTTCAATCAGATCATTGTTCCTTTTCTCTTCAAACATACGCAGAACTTGCTCGGTGGAGGGAGGATCAGGCGGTGGAGGTGGTGGCTGAACGTACGGCTCAGGAGAATATCCTTCCTGTCGTGCGGAACGACGAACAGGGGTTCCCTCACGAACGTTGCTACTGCTTCCTCCTTGCGTCATCCTATTGAGTATTTTTCCCAAGGCAACGCAATCGAGATGAGAGACATCCAAGAATAAAATTGGGGAAAAGCCAACAACAAATCTCGAAAAAGACAAAAGAGCGAAGAAAATACGGCGATTAAAGTCCCAACATAATTATACATAGACTCATACATGCAAATTAAACGACCTGACTAGTTCCACTACTCTCATACATGAAGCATCATGACTCATACAACTACATCCGTACACCATCTAGATGACTGCGAATACTCAAAGACACTACTGCTCTGCTGGTGCTGCGGTGTCCTCCCCTGAAGCGGTCTCAGATCCCGAACTGACATGGTTAACGGAAACCTCCAGGTTAAAGGTAACGCGACGACACTGCCTCGAGGGCTCTCCCTCAGGGGCAGGGGTAGGATGAAGCATCAGGGATGCAAGAGTAGCAAGAAGTGAGACCCACTCGGTAGGAGCACTGAGAGGGTTCACGGCCGGGACGCCTGTGCTACTCGGGGGAGTAACCGGCGAAATAGGGGAGCTAGAGCTAACTGGGACATAAGGGGTAAATCCCAGTGAGGACGGAGTAGTGGTGGATCTAGTAGTGACCAAGGTAGCGGCTAAAGCAGTATGGGAACGAGTCAGCTCTCGAGCCAGCTCGTGGATCATCAGATAGCTAGCAGTGATATAGCGAGCAAGATGGCTAGCAACACTATCAGACTCCGGGTCAATGAGAGGAAAACGGACACGACCGTTGTCGTGCAGAGATGGGTAATAATAGAAACCTAGGTGGTGCCGCATTTGAACCTTGGTATAACGAAGCTCGACAAGGACCTCAAATGTGGAAAACTGGACAGCCTGAGAAGCGGTGGAGGCATAACCGCCCCGAGAAGTGCGAGTGTAAGAGCCAGAATCGGAACTGGTGCGCAGAGTAACCACTGTGTGATACTCATACACTGAGTCTGCTAGACACTCCCGGTACACACGGTAGACTGGTTCGTCTCTGTGAGGGTACAGCCGACGCCACACGTTGCGGAGAAGGTGCAGTGATGTGTACGACATCAGCTGCAACTGGCACGGATACGGCACCGGAGCCATCTACACTCACAACCATTATCAGGTTAGCATAACAATAATAATCAAATGACTAGAATGCAACAACCAGCTATGACTGCTACCGGCACTCAAATTTACTCGCGCCTAGCGTCCAGCTAGCACGTCGTAGTCTAGCGTGGCCTACACTCAGCGCAGCTCTAATACCAATCGTTGTGGCACCCTGGCTCAGAGCGACCGGTTTACCCTGCATTGCCAGCCCAGAGACCATGTCTTCCGGCAACACACAACATATTGGTACAGAAAACAACTGCTTTATTGAGGCTAGCGGAACATAGTTCATATTACAACAGCGGTCGAGGCCAAGTGGCACGCTCGGTGCGGCTGAACAATATGTACATTATTTAGTGAACATAAAGGGGCCTTAATCCGAACAACTACATGGCAGCGGGATAACGTCGTAGCGGAAGCTCCATATCATAGGGACACCGATGTGGACACGGTCTAGACTCGAACAGCGCTCCTTTCCAATGAGACTTTCCTGAAATCTGGCATGACACGCCAGGTCAGTACATTGGATGTACTTGCAAGCTCACAACAAGCATAATCATAATGACGAACAATATCAAGATATTTAACAAATTAAAATGCAACAATATATGTCAACATGATGTGATCATGCTTGAACGTCCCTTGGGACAACTTACCAACCGTGATCATCCTCAGATCACAAACACACCACCAATGTGGTAAAAGACACCACCAACGTGGTCTTTAACAACATGACTCGTGATCCTTACGGCGATCACAACCACGACCAATATCTGGTCCCAAATTCCTCGATGGCCTTTCTGCCATCCTCGACAATGGAAAGTTTTACAGCTTAGTGTGCAATTTTTATTATTCGTTGACTCATGGTGGGGCCTACTAAGAGGTGTCTGTAACCATGGACGCGGCTATCGATAGATTATACACTCTGTAGAGGTAGCACAATGTACCCACACCACGGAACCCATGGCCTCGCACTCCCATTCGGGTGGACCAACGGCATTCCGACGAAACCCCTCCATTGCGACAGCACTCTCCCGGCCACTCCGACCCAAATCCCCAACGGGCTGGTCCCGGGTGGCCCCGTGCCTACCAAGGACACCCCGACCACCGTCGTGGTCAAACTCCCACTCGGGGACACTCCCACTCGGGGACTCGGTACCATAATCTCATCAACGAGCACACAAGATTATGTCTGCTTGCCGGGCCAGGGCAAACACGACATAACCTTCCCTAGATGGAGGCACCGACCAAAGGCCGTGTCAATGGACCGAATCAAGGCCCCCCATAAAGGCAAATGTGGTTGCACTGGAAAGAACTCGATTCAGCGGCACCATGACCCAGTCAACGGTGTATTAATGTTGAGTTATTTTCAGTTTCAAGTTTAAACTAACAATGACCGGTGTCATAGCATGCCATGAAATGCAAAACAACACATGCATCATAAAAAAATGAGCGATGTCATCTTTACACCAAGCATAACCGTCAAAAACTGGGATTACGTAGGTGTAGCATTACTCGTCCTAAAAAACCCAACTAAGCCAACCTCCTAGCATATCGCGCGGGAAAAGAGCCGGCCGCGCCGTTCTAGTCGGGATTACCGGATTACTAGTAGCAGTATCGATGGATCGCGCGAAGCAACAAGTTTTTTTGAGGGGGCAAAGCACCTAGTTTAAAAGGAAAAAAGGCGGTACACTCACATCACCCCTGTCACGGTCGCATTGCACCCCACACACGTTCGGTCCTGCACACGGCTCACGCAAACGAAACGCGCTTCGGCTTGCCTCTTCACTGACACGTGGGACTGCACTTGGAGAAACCAACCATGCGCCAAACTCCCCCCGCCCACCGCGCGAAAATCCTCCCCCCCACCCAAAAATTCCCCCCAAATCCTAGATTCAACTGCCCTTCGGCCAACTAGCCAATAATATTCCCCAAACCCCCTCCCCCCGTCCCCCTCCAGTCCATTCGCTCCGCCAAAGCCGCCCTCCCTGCCGCGCCGATATGTCGGCGCCGCGGTTCATTGAGGGGACGCACGATGATCCTCTCGCTCCCACAGTATGCTCTCATAGACTGCCGTCCTCTAGCCGCGCCGCCACCGCTGGCGACGTTCTTATGGAGGTGCACGGCGGTCAGCGCCGACACCGTTGGTGATGTTCGTGTGGAGACGCACGGCGGTCAGCTTCTCCCACGGTACGCGCATTCTAGACTGAGTCCCCATGCATGTCGATGTAGCGGTGAATGTTAGCTGATAGACGCTGTTAATCTCAATATGCTCTGCTTAAGAAGCTTCCTTGCCCTATTCTGCACTCAATCTGCTTAGCTGATATGGCATGACAAGGCCGATTAGTTGCTAAAATATCCTACCATATATTTATTGTGACATAGATTGCCATGGTCTAGTAGCCAATCTGTTAGGTGAAATAGCTCTACACCATTTTATACTCGATCTTTGTTGCTACGATGGCCTTCGATAGTTTGATGGTTGTGTGCTTGGCCTCATTGACTGCTGAAACAGCCTGCCATAATTTAGCACTCAAATCTGTTTGTTGAATTAGCTTTACATATATTTCGTTACATAGATCTGCTCATCCAAATATCTTTCCATAGCTTTATACATCGACCTAGGTATTTTTTTCTGGACTTCATAAAAAAACATATATTTCTTACTGTAATATCTAGTAGAAGAACTAATTTGTATGTCTAACAGATGGACATGACTTGGATAACTTCTGCTCGAAGATTCTCCGTTGCATATGTCGAGGGGGTTGAAAACTTCATGAGCTTTATCAGAGCAGAGTACGGTGGTTTGAAATCAGATGTGCTCTGCCCGTGTAGTAGTTTTATGAATTCAGTTACAAGACCCCAGTCAACTATGCAAAATCATCTACACTTGTATGGGATGTTGGTCACATATACTAGGTGGGTTCATCATGGTAAAGCTGTGAACGTCAATGTTATTGACTACGTGGAAGCAGCAGATCACCATCTTGATCTGCCTAATGCTCAGGTGGAAGAGGAGGAGGAGGAGGAGGTGGTGACGGAGCCAGTGAGTTTGACCAACATTGAAACAATGCTATGAAATGCTCGTGCATTCCGTGAACTTTCACCTGCAGATGAAAAACGGTGGGCCCGCATGTTGGAACAATGCAACGTGGCTCCAGGAAATAAGCTGTCAGTATTCTCAGTTATGGTCACCTTTCTTCAGGTGAAGACATCTGAGCGGATGACCAACAAATCATTCGATGCGATGTTGGCTGCTTTCCGCAAAGCTTTCCCAGATGCGTCTGAGCTGCCACACACCTACAGTAAAATGAAGAATTTCCTTCGTGCAGTTGGAATTGGATATGATATGATCCATGTTTGTAAGAATAATTGTGTTCTGTTCCGGAAGGATTATGCCAAGTTAAGTGAATGCCCGAAATGCAAATCATCAAGATGGAAAGATGGCGATGATGTGAAGAGGATTCCTCATAATGTTCTGAGACATTTTCTAATTACACAAAGATTCCAGAGGTTGTTTCATGATGCTGAAACAAGAGAGGATGTACTGTGGCATTCTAGGAACTAGGAGTACAGAGATCAGAATGTAATGAGCCATCCATCACATGGTAGTGGGTGGAAAAGCTTCAATCAGAAACACAAAAAGTTTGCTGCTGACCCGAGAAACATTAGACTTGGCTTAGCTTCAGATGGATTTAACCCATTTGGCCACCAGAGCGCCACATATAGCATGTGGCCATGCTTGTTATCCCTTACAACATGCCTCCAAATGTCTGCACCAAAGAATCAAACTACATGATGTACTTGCTCATCCCAGGTCCAAAAAGTCATGTAAAGGATTTTGATTTGTTCATGGAGCCTGTTGTGGAGGAACTTCAACAACTATGGAGGGGTGTTCTCACTTGAGATCTATATAGCAGCCCACCAGCTAATTTCTTTCTGTGTGCTGTTATAATTTGGTGCATCCATGATTATCCGGCTTTAGGCACTATGTCAGGGCGAATGACACATGGTTACAATGCATGTGTTCGCTGTGACAGGAATCCGCTTTCATACGCAATACTTAGCAAGATCTGTTACATTCGACACCGCCGTTTCCTTGCCAAGGACAAGCCGCATCCTAGAAAATACCGAAGACATGTGTTCAATGCAAAGCATGAAAACCGTGATGCGCCAAAGAGGCTCACCACAGATGAGTTGCAAGTGGAATTAGAGAAGGTTAGGCATATTACACCAGGAAACCATCCTGGTACTGGTAGCGGGAAAAGGAAGCGTGGCAGGGCAGAAGAGAGATTATTGTTTACCCGCAGGTCCACTTTGTGGGACTTGGAGTATTGGAAAGATTTGGATCTGCGGCATAATCTTGATGTGATGCACATCGAGAAAAATATATGTGACAGCATTATCGGCACACTTCTTAATATTGAAGGCAAGATGAAAGATACCTTAAAATCTAGGATTGATTTGACATACCTGGGTATCAGACAGGATTTGCAGGTGCAAGATGAAGGTAAACCATGGGATATGGCACCAGCTGTGTATGTCTTGGACAAGGTAAACAGAAAAGAATTCTGCAGGTCCTGTCATGTGTGAGATTCCCACATGGATTTGCTTCCAACCCTAAAAGGAGAGTCGGTGCAGATGGAAACAAGGTACAAGGGTTGAAAACTCATGACTGCCATGTCCTACTTCAAAGGGTTTTACCTGTTATCCTTAGAGGATTGGGCCGCCTGACTTATACAAAGCAATTGCAGAGTTGGGACAATTCTTCAGGGAACTCTGCAGTAGAAATATCAGGATAGATGCTTTGGAGCATCTTAGAGACAAGATACCAACTATCCTATGCGACCTTGAGTATATATATCCTCCAGCCTTCTTTGATGTGATGGTGCATTTGGCTGTTCATCTACCTGATGAGGCACTACTTAGAAGTCCAGTACAGTATGGCTGGATGTACCCTATTGAAAGGTGGCTAGGCACTTTCAAGCGCTATGTTAGGAACAGACTAGACCCGAGGGTTCCATTGCAGAGGCCTACATTGCTACAGAAGCGTTGACATTCTGCTCAAAATACATTGAAACAGCTGATCAACTTAGCAAATAGGTGGGTGAAGACAATCTCGGGCTCAATGTTTTCGATTATTCTGTTCGAGTTACAGGGAAGAGTCGACAAGAGGACAAACCTAAAGATTTGGACAGTATGGTTTGGTATGTGTTCAATAACTGTCCTGAGATATTGCCTTATATCAAGTAAGTGCTAAGTACTGTAGCTTATACATCGTAATCTACTAAACTTGCAGCACATTCTTATATATTTAGATGTTTGACGCGATCACTATGTTGTGCAGCATCTACAAAAAGGAGTTACTGCCGCAAAATCCAAGAAACATTGACAAACTGGTTATGGCAGGATTTTCAAAATGGTTCAAGAGCCATGTAAGCTTTTGAATTGCACTGTCAGTTTTTTTAATATATTGAGTACATAAGATGATCAACTTGTCTATTTTGTAACCATAGGTTAAGAAGATGCGGGAGGATGGGCAGACAGTTGATGATGCACTTTACTCACTTGCAATGGGTCCTGATACTCGGGTAAGACATTATGAATCTTGCGTTGTTGGAGATGTGCGCTACAACACCCTTGCACGAGACGAAGGCAGGAAGACACAAAATAGTGTCATCATGAGCACAGATACGTATGACAAAGAGACAACTAAAATGTATGATAACATAACAGACATTGTTCAGTTGCAGTATATCTCCAGTTTTGAGGATCATCGGTGTGTGGTTCTGTTGTGCTGTCGTTGGTATAACCTGTTTTCCAGGATCGCAAAACCCAGAGCTGGTGATTATTTCAAATCCATCAATGTCAATGCGGCGTACCAGACCAACGAGCCTTTTATTTTGGCAAATCAAGAAACACAGATATTTTTCTTGGAAGACACATTTGCACGTAACGATGACTGGAGAGTATTGCAAAGGTTTGGGCAGTGGAATTCGTTTAATGAAGTTGCACAAAAAGATGATGCTTACACTGCTCCTGATGTACAAGATAACACAGATGTTCCTAATATCTTTGAGAACCATCACGTCAATGACGCCGGCGAAAAGATTGCTTGTCGTGCTGTGGACATACAAGAGTTGATCAAGAAGAAGCCAATGTTCGAGGATGTTGAGGATGAAGAAGAAGATGACACTATGGGGAATTACGATTCAGACTGATACACATGACGAAGATGTTGACGCTGCTGCTGCAGATGATGATTACATTGCTTTTGTCGTATTTGCCTGTCAGAAGACGTTTTTGATCTACTATGTGAAATTGTGTTTGCTATGACAACTGAAACGTGATGAACATGTTGTTTACTATTTTCATGTGACAACATCACTTGTTATGTATGCTGATTTGTGTTTGGTGATTGTATGACGACTAAAACATGATGACATTGTTGTTTAGTTATACTCATATTTGGCTATGAAACTTGAATTTGATGACATAGTTTGCTGTTGGAATGCAATTTTCTCGACGTCTTCGAATGAGAACAAAGCTGACCCGACAGGGCCTCTGCTAATTTATTTATTTATTACCAAAAGGGCCTCTACTATTTATTTATTTATGAGCAAAAGGGGATACCCCCTGATTTCCGTTAATAAA
Organism: Triticum urartu; assembly: GCF_003073215.2. Taxonomy (NCBI): domain Eukaryota; kingdom Viridiplantae; phylum Streptophyta; class Magnoliopsida; order Poales; family Poaceae; genus Triticum; species Triticum urartu. The sequence goes on along the minus strand of NC_053024.1, from coordinate 698,737,730 downwards.
ATCATTAGATGTTCACAACACTACGCCCAGCCTGCTACACAGGTTTCATTCATTACTAGTTTCAGCAAAGTGCTCATGTCATAGCCACTGAATACATCACGAGTGCTACATACACTGCAAATAAAGAGACAATCATCCTACAGAGCACATCGATTTTGCCAATTATCTTCACAAGCTCTTTCATCTCCTCATTGCTGTCAAGGCCATTCAGCAGCTGTTGCTTGGCCAAGATCAGAGGAACTGCATCTTTAACCTTCTGCTCTGCATCTTCCTCTTCTATCATTCCTTTAGTTACTTGTCCAACACCCCAACCTGCTGGTATTGGGATTCCTCGGCTAACCAAATAATCATCATAGTTGCACTCCCCCACATCAGCAACTTCCCAGAAATAGAAATCACACGAATCTTCCCTTTTCTGCATGAATCAAATTGGAAGATCATCAACCAAACTATTAAAAATCAGCAACTGAAAGAAGCAGAACAATACTTAAACATATTATTACCCCAGGCATCTGTAGAAGACTCGGCCAGGGTTGAGGATTGTGGCTAAGACGCGGAGGATGACTCCGCGTGATTTGCAGCAGTGGCACCACACCAACAGCAGTGGGTTGCGATGAGCAATCGACTGCGGTGCGCGTGCCGGCGGGGGTGTGATGAGACCCATAGGCGATGGTACTGGTGGCGACTTGGCGCATATCTGGTTGTTGCCTACTGAAGAGCAGGTGGACGAGAAACCAATGGACATGGTTGCTGCGGCCAGAGCTTCTGATGCTAGGCAGAGTAAGTAGAGAAGAGGAGAAGCGAATGTTGGATATGTCAGTTTCATTACTTGCAGATTAGCATAGCACCATATATAGTCATAGTCTAGGTTTGGATTCGAACCAGCTACAGGAGCACGTCTCTCATTTTTCTAAAACTAAGCAATGCCTCTTTACTGGTACACTAGCTTATTATGTACGCCTTCTCAAGTCTTTGATTCCTCCAGCTGACATCTGGGACCCACCGGAAGGGCCTCTGTATTTCGTGAAAAAAAGGTGCCCCCCGCTGACAGGTCGGACCCACCAGCTATCTTCGCACGCAAGGAAGTGCCTCTTTATTAGGCACAAAAAAATGAATACTCCCCCTGCCAGCAGGAACCCAGCATAGTGGGAGGCTGACTTGTGGGCCTACCAAGTTGACGGGGATGGAGGGCTTTGTCAACTTAGTCAATATGAACGATTCTAGCTCTAGTTACCATACGATGTTCATCAACGGCCGTAGTGCTTCTTCAACCTCTGGTATTCTTACTCCAGCCGCCCAAACCAGCGCCGGTCGTTCCTCGTGCTCATGCCTCCCGTGGCCGGCTGTGATGCCGCAGAGGCCTCACCGTCGCCTACTACCCCCACCACTGGCCAGGCCATCCCTCTACTCACCCACACCCCCTGTTATTTTCCGGCGACGGCAGCCTCACACCGTAGCCGAACCAGTGAACCCTCGTACTCCTCTCCGCGTGGGCATCCACAGCCGCGTCTTCCGCGGCTCCGCGTCATCCCCTTCCTCGGCCTCGCTATTGTCGACCGCCTTGGTGCTCTCAGCGCGGCGTGGTCAATGTGGTCAACGACTGACTTCCATCGAAAGAGTAGTGTACGTGGAGAGGCTGACAGCTGGGTCCACGGCCGCAGCTGGGTCCACGACCACAACCCAGTTTTTTGTGATTTGCCAAGTAAGTCGCTTTGTCAGGCCTGTTGGGCTGCAAATCTTTCAAGACGAGGAGAGCTTCATTCGGCTGGCCAAGAAAATGGCCTATCAGTAATGAAAAATGGGCTATACATTTTTAAAACACATCAAACCAACAATTAGTTTCAAATTTCTTTTTTTCATTTCGAGATTTTAAATTGCATTGATTTTTATGTGTGGAAAATTTGTTGGATTTTATATTGATATACATTTATTTTTAAAATCAGTTTCAATGTGAATCAAAATTTCGGGATTAAAAACAGTTTGGACCGAACAGAAATATGCAAAATTTCGTATATTTTTTTAACCGTGGCCACAATATGGGCTGTAATGCTAACAAAAAGAATATGGGCTCACAAAAACCTTAAGAATTAGCAAATGGGCTGTAAATTATTAGAAATAATGGCAGATGGGTTGTATGTTGTTTTCCACAGATTTGAGGCTTTCCTAAAAAAGGTTGACACACAAGCAGTGACTGTTGGATGTCCATCAAACGGCCGTCGTGCTTCTTCAATCTCTGCTCTTCCTGCTCCAGCCGCTCAAACAAGCGCCGGCGGGACTGCCTGCTCCCTCCTCCCCGCGGCCGGCTGTGCTGCCGCGTAGGCCTCACCGCCCCACCATACTCCCAGCGCTGGCCTAGCCATCGCTCTACTCACCCACACCTGCTATTATTCTTTGGCGACGGCAGACGAACCAGTAAACCCTCATACAGTCGCACTCCCTTCCGCGTGGGAAACAACTGTTGAGTCTTCCCTGGCTCCGTGTCGTTCCCTTCCTAGGCCTTGCCGTCGTCCACCGCCCATGTGCTCTCGGCGCGGCCTGGTCAATGTGGTCAACGACCTACATGCATCTAAAGTGGACTGTACGTGGAGAGGCTGACAGCTGGGTCCACGGCCGCACACAAGAAAATGCCTCCTTATTATGTGCAAATTAATGATTCCTCCACCTGACATCTGGGACCCACCAAAAGGGCCTTTGTATTTCGCGAAAAAAAACGTTACCGCCGCTGACAGCTCGGACCCACCAGCTATATCTTCGCACGTAAGGAAGTGCCTCCTTATTACGCACAAAAAAAAGAATACTCCCCCTGCTAGCTGGGACCTAGTATAGTGGGAGGCTGACTTGTGGTCCTACTAAGTTGATGGGGACGGAGGGCTTTTTCAACTTAGTCAATATGCATGATTTTATCTCCAATGACCGTACGATGTCCATCCAACGGCCGTAGTGCTTCTTCAACCTCTGGTCTTCTTGCTCCAGCCGCCCAAACCAGCGCCGGTCGTGCCTCGTGCTCCTACCTCCTGTGGCCGGCTGCGGAGGCCTCACCGCCCCTACTACTCCCACCAGGCCATCCCTCTACTCGCCCACACCCCCTGTTATTCCGCAGCGATGGCAGCCTCACACCGCAGCGAACCAGTGAACCCTCATACTCCTCTCCGCGCGGGCTTCCGCTGTTGCGTCTTCCCCGGCTCCGTGTCGTCCCCTTCCTAGGCCTCGCCATCATCCACCGCCCTGGTGCTCTCGGCACGGCGTGGTCAACGTGGTCAAGGAACGACTTCCATCGGAAGAGTACTGTACGTGGAGAGGCTGACAGCTGGGTCCACGGCGGCTGCAAGGAAGTGCCTCCTTATTACGCGCAAAATAATTATTCCTCCACCTGAAAGCAGGGACCCACCAGACGGGCCACCATATTTCGAGAAAAAAAAGTTTCCCCCCTGACTGCTGGGACCCACCAGCTACATCATCGCACACAAGGAAGTGCCTCCTTATTACGCACGAAAAAATGAATACTCCCCCTACTAGCTGGGACCCAGTATAGTGGCAGGCTGACTTGTGGGCCTACTAAGTTGACGGGGACGGATGGCTTTATCAACTTAGTCAATATGCACGATTCTAGCTCAAGTGACCGTATGATGTCCATCCAACAGTCATAGTGCTTCTTCAACCTCTGGTCTTCTTGCTCCAGCCGCCCAAACCAGCGTTGGTCGTGCCTCGTGCTCCTGCCTCCCGTGGCTGGCTGCGATGCGGTGGAGGCCTAACCGCCCCCTACTAATCCCACCGCTGGCCAGGACATCCCTCTACTCACCCACACCCCCTGTTATTCTGCGGCGACTGCAGCCTCACACCGCAGCGAACCAGTGAACCCTCATACTCATCTACGCGTGGGCATCCACTGCTGCGTCTTCCTCGGCTCCGCGTCGTCCCCTTCCTAGGCCTTGCCGTCCTCCACCGCCCTGGTGCTCTCGGCACGGCGTGGTCAACATGGTCAAGGAACAACTTCCATCGGACGTGGACTGTATGTGGAGATGCTGACAGCTGGGTCCACGGCCGCAGCAAGGAAGGGCCTCCTTATTACGCGGAAAATAATGATTCCTCCACCTGACAGCAGGGACCCACCGGACGGGCAACCGTATTTCATGAAAAATAAATTTCCCCATGACTACTGGGACCTACCAGCTACATCTTCGCACGCAAAGAAGTGCGTCCGGGCAAAAAAAACGATTCGCCCCCCTGACTGCTGGGACCCACCAGCTACATCTTCGCACGCAAGGAAGTGCCTGATAGTCGGGACCCACCTGGTCGAAGCGTACGTAGCGTTCTCATTCTGGTCGCGAACATGTACGTACATAATGGTCGATGTAGAGGCACACATGTGTCGTAGTAGAGGCACGCACATAGCATGTACACGTATGTACAATGGCCAGTGTGCAAGAAAGAAAATACGGCCACGTACGTACATACAGGCGAGGTCTCGAACGCCTACTCGCGCATACGTACGGCAGGGCTCGTGTACATGGCTGGGTCCAAACGAAGAAACTGTGTTGTCATCGTGTGCATGGGGAGCCCACCGGTTGGGTCGGAACGGAATGTGTTGTCGTGTTCATCGGGAGGGCTTGGACGGAACAGCTGATGGAAACAAGGCCTGGCGTACCACACAACGGAGGAAACGGCCTTGTGTTCGACCGGACACGTTAAAAACAGGATCCTGTTCATCGGGAAGGGTTTGGCGTACCGCAAAACGGAGGAAACAGACCTCCTACGGTCGAAACGGGGGTCCTGTTCATCGGGAGGTGTGTGGCATACCGCAAAACGGAGGAAACGGACTTGTGTTGGAGCGCTACGGTCGAAACGAGGGTCCTGTTCATCGGGAGGGGTGTGGAGTACCGCAAAACGGGACTCCACAGGATACTATTCATCTCCACCGTCGGCCCCCTCCAGCCTCCATGGGCTACTGTTCATCCACCATCGACCTCCTCCAGCCTCCACATGCGACTGTTCATCCATGGGCTCCTGTTCATCCAGCTTCCACCGCACGCCACTCCACCGGCTACTGTTCAGCTAGCCCTCTCCACGGGCTCATGTTCAACCACCCCTCCACTGGCTACTGTTCATCCAGCCCTCCATCGTCTACTATTCATCTAGCCCTCCACGGGGTGGTCCTGTTCATCCAGCCCTCCATGGGGTCCTGTTCATCCAGCCCCAACTGGCTCGATTGATCGGGGTCCTTTTCATCCAGAGGCAACACCACGGGGTCCTGTTCACCCACCCCACCGGGAACTATTCATCCAACCCCCCAGCAGCGCTCACTGTTCATCTAGAGGCAGCATCAATCGGCTTCAGTTAGCAGCAGTAGCGCTCGATCGGGTTCAGTTAACAGCCATCGATCGATCGCTCGGGTTCAGTAACGCGTAGCCTGAAGTGCAATTGCTCAGGTTTAGTAGGCGAACACCTCGCTCGGGTTCAGTTAGAGCACAATGCCTCACACCCACGCGCATGCGTGTACGAGAGAAACGTGCAAACCCTCGTGCATCACTCGGCCCCGACCACCCACCGTAACTGGGAACACCCCGATATTCTCCTCACCCTCGCTTCTACCATGGTTTTTTTCCGTCATGGACGGCCCAAAGAATGTCATGCAGCTGCATCTCCAGCCCGCCCCGGACGAAAAGCCCATTTTCTGTCATGATTTTTTGTCATAGAAGTAGGATCCCACAACATCTATGATGATACCGGGTTTTGTCACAATTATCGTCATAGAAGTGTCATAAGTATGACATCAATTTTTTTTGTTCGGCCCAAAGTGTCATGGATGTGTCTTTTTTTGTAGTGGAAGGGGGGAACCTACTCCTACTGGGAGTAGGACTCCCCCTTGGGCGCGCCATAGAGAGGGCCGGCCCTCCCCTCCTGTAACACCCACAATGCGGCTATATCTCCCACGAGTCGGGGCACGACTTAGAGGCATAGCCGCATGGTAGGTTCGTCGCAAGAGGGGTAATCTTCACACAATCCCATGTACTGAATAAGAAAGGGATACAGAGTTGGCTTACAGTCGCCACTTCACACAATACAAGTTAAACATACATCATCCAGAATACAATCAAGGTCTGACTACGGAACCAAAATAAAAGAAGACAACCCCAAATGCTAGATCCCCGATCATCCCAACTGGGCTCCACTACTGATTAGCTGGAAACGAAACAACACAACGAACACGATCTTCATCGATCTCCCACTTGAGCTCAGTTGCGTCATCTGCACTGGTATCATCGGCACCTGCAACTGTTTGGAAGTATCTGTGAGCCACGAGGACTCAGCAATCTCACACCCACGAGATCAAGACTATTTAAGCTAATGGGTAGGAAAGGGTAGTGAGGTGGAGCTGCAGCACTAAGCATATATGGTGGCTAACTTACGCAAAAGAGAGCGAGAAGAGAAGCAACGCAACGGTCAAGAAGCCAATAAATGATCAAGAAGTGATCCTGAAGCTACTTACGTTCAAGCATAACACGAGATCGTGTTCACTTCCTGGACTCCGCCAAAAAGAGACCATCACGGCTACACACGCGGTTGATTCATTTTAGTTAAGTTAAGTGTCAAATTTTCTACTACCGAATATTAACAAATTCCCATCTTCCCATAACTTTGGGCATGACTTTCGAAAGTTCAAAACCATGCAGGGGTGTCCCAACTTAGCCCATCACAAGCTCTCACGGTCAACGAAGGATATTCCTTCTCCCGGGAAGACCCGATCAGTCTCGGAATCCCGGTTACAAGACATTTCGACAATGGTAAAACAAGACCAGCAAAGACACCCGATGTGTCGACAAATCCCGATAGGAGTCACACATATCTCGTTCTCAGGGCAACACCGGATGAGACTAGCTACGAGTAAAACCAACCCTCAAGTTTCCCCGAGGTGGCCCCGCAGGCAGCTCGCTTCAAACCAACACTCAGAGGAGCACTGGCCCGGGGGGGTTAAAATAAAGATGACCCTTGGGCAACGGAAACCCAAGGGAAAAGGCTAGGTTGTTAGGCAGATGTAAAACCAAGGTTGGGCCTTGCTGGAGGAGTTTTATTCAAAGCAAACTGTCAAGGGGTTCCCATAACACCCAACCGTGTAAGGAATGCAAATTCAAGGAACATAACACCGGTATGACGGAAACTAGGGCGGCAAGAGTGGAACAAAACACCATGCATAAGGCCGAGCCTTCCACCCTTTACCAAGTATATAGATGCATTAATTAAATAAGATATATTGTGATATCCCAACAATAATCCATGTTCCAACATGGAACAAACTTCATCTTCACCTGCAACTAACAACGCTATAAGAGGGGCCGAGCAAAAGCGGTAACATAGCCAAACAACGGTTTGCTAGGAAGGTGGGTTAGAGGCTTGACATGGCAAAATGGGAGGCATGATATAGCAAGTGGTAGGTATCGCGGCATAGCAATAGACCGAGCATCTAGCAAGAAAAGATAGAAGTGATTTCGAGGGTATGGTCATCTTGCCTGAGATCTCGCAAGGAAGAAGAACGAGTCCATGAAGAAGACAAACGGACGTAGTCGAACGGATCCTCGCAAACGTGACGTTATCGGAACCAACCCAAAGAAGAAACACCGGAAAGAAGCAAACCACATAATAAACAACCATCACATAAGCATGGCATGATGCACAACCAAGTATGATGCATGTCCGGTTTAAATAAGCATGGCATGGCAAAGGGCACAAACAAAACTACAAGTTAAGTGGAGCTCAATATGCAACGAGTTGCATATTGACGAAACACCAAAACAATTATTTAGTTCACTCCCGGTTTGGTACTCAACAAAATTAAATATTGGTTAGCATGGAAAGAGGTGAAGCATATGAAAACTACCTATCTAGGCAAGTTTAAATGAGGCCGGAACAACAAGCAACAAGTCCAGAGAAATACTCATGAGCATATATTAGATTTGGTACTGTTCTACCCTAAACCATATTTTAGAGTTGTTAAACATGCAAAGTAATGCCACCATGTTAAACTAGACATTTTTCTACCCCATTTACATATAAAGTTTATGTAAAACCGAGCTACGGTTATTAAGTTATGAATTAAAGCATTTTAACATGGCAATAGGAAAAATATATGCAAACAGCAGTTTAAACATTTTAAACATGCGTGAAAGTTGGAGATTATGAAACTAGACACAATTCTAAGCATTTTTCATATATAAAACATTTTAATCCGATGCACGGTTGTGGAGTTATTATATGCATGAACCTAAAGGGGTTTTCTGAAAAACTGCAGTCTCTGGATAATTGGGAAAATTTGAAGAACGGAAAAAAACATGGCATGGGCCAAATCTGGGACAAGCCCAACAGTGCACAGGGGCTGGAGGGAGTCTGCTCACATCGGGCCGCTGGGCCAGAAGCAGAGAAGCGGTGACGGGCCAAGGGGAGTGTGTAACACCCCGGATGTAACTTTCCCAATTTGTACTCCAACTCTTGCCATTTCCGGCGTTAAGTTATTTTATTTTCTCGGGTTTGGGTCTTTGTCTCTGTGTGTTTTTGTCGTGTCATGCATCTCATATCATGTCATCATGTGCATTGCATTTGCATACGTGTTCGTCTCATGCATTCGAGCATTTTCCCCGTTGTCCGATTTGCATTCCGGCGCTTCGTTCTCTTCCGGTGGTCATTTCTACCTTTCTTTCGTGTGTGGGGATTAAACATTTCCGGATTGGACCGAGACTTGCCAAGCGGCCTTGGTTTACTACCGGTAGACCGCCTATCAAGTTTCGTATCATTTGGACTTCGTTTGATACTCCAACGGTTAACCGAGGGACCGAAAAGGCCTCGTGTGTGTTGCAGCCCAATACCCCTTCAATTTGGCCCAAAACCCACCTAAGCCTTCTCCATCATCTAGAGCATTCGATCACGATCGCGTGGCCGAAAACCGCACCTATTTTGGACTCTCCTAGCTCCCTCTATGCCTATATATAAACCCCTTCCCCGAAATCCGGATCCCCCCTCGTCTGAAATCCTAAAATATCTCCTCCGCCGCCGCCGGACACGTCCGGACGGACCGGACGCGTCCGCTCCGCCGCCCGCAGCCACTCTGAGGGCGCCATGTGTCCCGCGCCCACATCCCCGCCGCCGGCCCGGGGAGCCCGCATCCGGCCCCCGCGGGCCCATCCGCGCACGCCGGTCGCCCCCGCCGCCGTCCTCCTCCAGCCCGGCTACCGCCCGCCGCCCGAGCCGCCGCCGCGCCGCCTCGCTGACGCCGGCCGCCGCCTCCTCCGCCTCGCCCGCCGCACTCAACGGCCCCGCCGCGCCGCGGTCGACCCGAGCCGGCGCCGCCCCGTCCACGCCTGGCGCCGACCCCGCCGCCCTCCGGCCGGCCCTCCCACTCGCGCCGACGAGCTCTCCTCCTCCGGCGAGCTTCGGACCCCGCCGTGAACAGTGTTTTCGCCAGATCTGAGATCCGGTGAACAGTAAACCCTAGTCATTTTTTTCTAAGTCCCGAAATTTCCTGATCCAAGTGCTCCTGTTCATAGCCCCGTTAACTTTGTATCCGTAGCTCCGATTTATGCATATAGCATATCAAAATGTTCATCTCAGAGAGTACATCATTTCATTCCACTTGCATCATTTTCATTTGAGTTCATCTTGATGCCCGAAATGCTGTTAGAAGAGGGCTACTTGAGTTAATTGTCAGATCTGCTACTCCATTTAGAGTTTTGTCATTTTTGCCATGATTATTGTGTGCATGCTATGCCCTGATGTTCTACATATGTTTTGTTAAGGGTTTTGTTCTTTCTCCAGAGGTGCAATCCCATGTATCTTTGTGATGAGTATGGTGACTAGTGCAAGCTTGCAAAGTGAGGCACTCGGTAATTCTGTTTTCAGGGACTTAGCAATTTCACAAGTCCTTGAGCTGTTTATCTCATATGGCCATATGTTCATGTTGTTTCCTAGTGATCCGTGCCTCTTTTGAGGATGATCGTAAGGATGTTTTGTTAATCTTGTTGTGCTATATCCATCCATGTCTTTGTTTGCAATTATGGAGCACCCTAGCTAGTCAATCGAGCTCTACTTTTGCTACTTTGTGAATCTGGGCAGATTGTCAACTTGTTTGCAATTTTGCCGATGATGTTGTAGTTGATCCGTGCATTCTATGCTATTGTTCTTGCCATTTATAGCTTGCATTTTGAGTGTTCTTGATAGATGTTATGCTTGTCTTGTCATGATTGCACCGTAGTGAGTGCATCGAGCTCGTAAACATGCCTACTTGAGTTATATTTCAGCATGTGCCAAGTTTTCACTAAGTCTGAAAAACTGATTATGTTTTTGCTATGTTCACGTGCTTGTTAGTATATTTTCTGATCCCTTTTGGCTCAAGGTCACTAAGGGACTTTTGTTAAGATATTTGAGTAGCTCGATGTCATGTTTTACTTTGCTATGATCAGGTTCTGTAGCATGTAGTTTTGATGCTCCGAAGAGAGCTACCTGATCTGAAATTCCAGACAAGTGTTAATTTCACTAAGTCTGAGATCTGTTTGCCATATGCATTTTTGCCATGCTTGTTTGAACCTGTTAATGGATGAATTGGCCGTAGCTCAGTGCTAGACTTTTGTTAAGCATCTTGAATGCATCCCTGCCATGTATTTTGTCATCTTGTTTGGGTGCTGTAGCATGTTCATCTCATTGCATTTAGATGGCCACTTGCTGTAAGCGCAGACCGATGTCATTTTTGAATCGCGTGCCGTTTCCAAACCGTAACTCCGATTCCGACGTTCTTTATATCGTTTTCAAGCGATTTCATCTCATCTTTCCAGTGGCACGCTTGGATTTCCAAGTTGAGGCCAGGTTCTTGCATTTCCTGTCATATCTTGCATTTTGCATCCCCCATCGCATCCCGCATAGCATATCATCATCGCATCATATCGTTTGATCCTTGCACGTGGTTGATTGTGCCTTTGTTGCTTGTTTGTCTTGTTTGGGTAGAGCCGGGAGACGAGTTCTCTAACGAGGAGCCCGTTGAGTTTGGTTTCGAGGATCCAGTCAACTCTGACAACTATGCAGGCAAGATGATCATACCTTCAAAATCACTACTATCTTTGCTATGCTAGATTGCTCGCTCTTTTGCTATGCCAATGCTACGAATGCCTACCATTTGCTTTCAAGCCTCCCAAATTGTCGTGCCAAAACCTCTAACCCACCATGTCCTAGCAAATCGTTGATTGGCTATGTTTACCGCTTTGCTCAGCCCCTCTTATAGCTTGCTAGTTGCAGGTGAAGATTGAAGGCCCTTCCTTGTTGGAACATTTATTTACTTGTTGGGATATCATTATATTGCCATGTTATCTTAATGCATCTATATACTTGGTAAAGGGTGGAAGGCTCGGCCTCTCGCCTAGTGTTTTGTTCCACTCTTGCCGCCCTAGTTTCCGTCATATCGGTGTTATGTTCCCGGATTTTGCATTCCTTACGCGGTTGGGTTATAATGGGAACCCCTTGATAGTTCGCCTTGATTAAAGCTTTTCCAGCAATGCCCAACCTTGGTTTTACCATTTTCCCCCTAGCCTCTTTTTCCCTTGGGTTTCCGGAGCCCGAGGGTCATCTTATTTTAGCCCCCCCTGGGCCAGTGCTCCTCTGAGTGTTGATCCAAACTAGAGTCCTGTGCAGCGCCCCCTCAGGGAAACTCGAGGTTTGGTTTTAGTTGTATGGAGCGCTCATCTGAGTGTGCCCTGAGAAAGAGATATGTGCAGCTCCTATCGGGATTTGTCGGCACATTCGGGCAGTGTTGTTGGATTAGTTTTAACCTGTCGAAGTGTCTTGAAGAACTGAGGTACCGAGTCTGATCGGAACGTCTCAGGAGGAGGTCTATTCCTTCGTTGACCGTGAGAGCTTGTCATGGGCTAAGTTGGGACTCCCCTGCAGGGATTTGAACTTTCGAAAGCTGTGCCCGTGGTTATGGGCAGATGGAATTTGTTAATGTCCGGTTGTAGATAACTTGAACCTTAAATTAATTAAAATGAATCAACTGAGTGTGTTACCGTGATGGCCTCTTCTCGGCGGAGTCCGGGAAGTGGACACGGTGTTGGAGTAATGTTTGCGCAGGTTGTTCTCTAGTTTCTCGCTCGCGCTTTGCCTCCTCTTCTCGCTCTCTTTTGCGAATAAGTTAGCCACCATATTTTGCTAGTCGCTTGCTACAGCTCCACATATTTTTACCCTACCATACCTGTAAGCTTAAATAGTCTTGATCGCGAGGGTGCGAGATTGCTGAGTCCCTGTGGCTCACAGTTTACTATTACACCAGATGCAGGGCCTGATGATTCCGCTCCAGGAGACGCGTATGAGCTCAAGTGCGAGTTCGACGAAGACTCTCAACGTTACTATGTTTCCTTTCCTGATGATCAGTAGTGGTGCCCAGTTGGGGGTGATTGGGACCGTGTCGCATGTTGGGTTCTCTTTTATTTTGGCGCCGTAGTCGGGCCATGAGTGTTTGGTTGATGTAATGTTATTTATGTACTTGATTGACGTGGCGAGTGTAAGCCAACTTTGTTATCTCCCCTTTATTATTTATATTACATGGGATTTGTGAAGATTGCCTAACTTGCGACATATGCCTTCAATGCGATTATGTCTCTAATCGCATCGAGGGTGTTACAGTGAGGCACCACTGGGCCTTGGCGGCAGAGGGAGCTGGGCTGCAGCGGAACCAGAGGTGGCCTCGCGCAGGCGAGTGGCGCTCGTCCACGCTGGCGCTGGACCGGTCAACGTGGAGTGGCGCTGGAACGGGCGAGGCTCGGCGATACAGAGGCAGCAGCGTGCGGGAGGGCTCAAAGCAGACGCAACGGCAGCGGCTGGCAGCAGACCTGGCATGAGAGGAACCGGGCAGAGGCGAATGAGGTGAGGAGGAGCGGATGCAGCCTGCACTGGGCCTTGGCGACGCGCGGGTGAAGGAGGCAGGAGATTGAGCCGGCGAGGTCCTCGCTCGACGCGTCAAGCGCGTGGACGAGGATGGCTGCGCCGCTGCTGGCAGCTTGCTCGCCGAGGATGGCGCGGGCCGCGGCAGAGGAACAAGGGCGCGGTGGCGTGACTTGGCGTTCGATCTGGAGCAGAGAAGACAAGGGGCGACGCGATGCAGAGGATGCAGGGGAGGCAGCTTGGCGTGGAACTTGGCTAGGCGGCGGAATGACGTGGCAGAGGCAGATCCAGGAGCAGGTCTCATGGATCCATCCATTCCCGGCACGAAACTACGGAGACGGAGCTTGATGCTGCAGCCATGGTGGTCTTCTGTGAACCAGAGAAGAGGAAGACAGTGCGGTCAGGGGAGAGAAGAACCAGGGGAAGGGAGAGAAAAGGAAAAGAAAGGGGCGCGCTGCTCATCTTGAAAGAAGCTCAATGGCGGCGCGGAGACGAGGCGGGGTCAGGCACTGCTCGCTGCTGCACGGGGACGAGAAGGAGCTGCTGGTTGGATGGCTGCGCAGATCGAGGGAGGAGGCTGCGGGTGCGGGTTGGAGGAAGGTAGCTGATTGGGGATGGATGCCGAGGGGGATTTGGAGTGTGGCGGCGGCGAGGAGGATCCCTAGAAATTAGGGACTTGGTCTGATTTATATAACAAGTGGATTTTTGGATAGGGGCATTTGGTCCCTCCGATCTTAATCGGACGGCACCGGATAATTAGGCTGGGGAGACCTAAAAGAAAAACGGAGATGTTTTATAGAAGTTTGGGGATGATCCGGACGCAACGGTAGCGATAGTCCGGGTCGGGTTCGGGACAGCTTTCGGACGCGGGCGAGGGGTCGATGCACTTCACAAAGAGGGGTTAGGCGAATGAGGTCAAGTGGACTGTGAAAGGGAGTTGGGTTGAGATGAGAGGGAAGGAGTGCGCTCCGACGATGGTTTACGAAGACCGAAAACGTCCGACGAAAAGACCGGCTATATTGCCGCTATAGTTATCCGTTGGGGCGTCAAACGAACTCCGAATGCGATGAAACTTGGCAGGCGGCCTATCTACACTATAACAACACCACATGCCAACTTTCAACCCATTCCGAGAACATTTTTCCGCCACTTATAAAATACTATTTCGGACATGCCGCGGGCGTGTGCAAGTGTGTCTGGGCTCAGAGCGGACAATAGAACGAACGGGGAGAACCCGGACGGATGCAAGTTTTGAAAACATGATGATGCAATGCACATGATGACATGACAAGATGCAACACGCAAGCGAATGACATGGCAAAGACAGCGAATAACTGGAAGACAGCTGGCGCATCGGTCTCGGGGCGTCACAACACTCCACCACTACAAGAGGATCTTGTCCCGAGATCTAGGATGGCACCAGAGGGAAAACGGAAGAGGAAGAGGAGAGGTAAAACTAAGTTACTTCTTTGACAAATGAGTGAAACCAAAGAACCTTGCGAGGTTGAACAAATTGAAAGAAAGAATGCAACGAAGAAGAACAAAGTTGCAAACACTCCGTTAGACAAAGAGGAACAAGGAACATTACTAGAACCTTGTAGGTTGAAAGACATAAGAAAAGTGTCACAAAGGACAAGAAGTACATGCAAGAACTCCGGTTGAAACGAGATGTACAAGGAACGATAAGGATCAATTACGACAACACTCCGGTTGGAAAAGGAAGGCATAGAATATGAACTTGGCAAAATGAAAGCACTTGGATGAGACCCCGGTTAGAAGAGGAATGATAGCCACAACACTCCGGTTAAACAAGATAGAGAAGGAATAAGAATGATATAATTTGGGCAGCACTCCGACTGAAAAGAGAAGGAAAACTTGATAAGATGAAAAGAACTTGAAGAGAGGACACAACACTCTGGTTGAGACGGGAGGTAAAACTTGATAGAATGGGAAGAACTTGAAAAGAGGGCACGACACTCCGGTTAAATGGATAAGCACGAAAAGAACATGATCTTTGACAAAACGAGATGATGGGTGAATATAGCAACAATACAATGCCTCCGGAATGAATGTAAGAATGGAATCAAAAGAACGGAGGAGAAACCCACATCTTCTGCCTCAAATGAGCTTGAAAAGCATCTTTAGGAGAAGAGTCACACGAAGTTGTTGGAAAACCACCAACGAAAAGTGTAAGCTTGTTGTGGGCATATGGAAAAACATCTCGAATTCTTGAGGTGAAATTCTGCCACTAACGAAACAATAGATTGAATTGATATCAACAAGGAGACGAGAAACTTATTTCACTGGGAGGATAAATGAAGAACTTGGGTCATTTATAAGCACCATAATTAGCAACAATCCTTAGGGAAAGCTTTAGGTGAAATATAAGCCAAGATAACTCCAAGGAAGAAAATGATGGGTTTAATTATCTCATTCCTGACAACTTTTGAATCATGAAACATGAAGGAAATTGTCAAAATGACATAACACCACCTCAAAAATGATAAGGTAGAAAGAATTGCACTTCGGAATGCAAGATGAAGAGTTCTTGAACTCCTCAAAACAAAACATGTATTGATCACCATGTTTATTTGAGAGTATAGCTTGGCGGATCATAACTTCGAGAGAAAACTTGAGGAACAATTGAAGAATGTAAGGACTCCTTGATGAAGCAACATGTAGAGGGGCTAGGTGATTGTGCACATTCTGATGAGGAAAATGACTTACTCCCACCTCCCACCACTGACCTAAACCCTAGTCGTCCTCCACGCCGGCGATCTCCATGTTCAACCGTGGGGCAGGACTTTTGATCCGATCATTCACTCCGGCGTCCTTTTCTCTTTCCTTTGGTTATCATCTTCATGGCAATGCATGCATCCATCTCGCTTGGGTTGGATTTTTCCCCTGGAATGGCCTTTTCTCAGGAGATCTGGCGCTCTTTTTGGAGGACGGTGCATCCTACGGAACGATCTGGCCACTTCATCATGGTGGTCTCTTTTGCTCGGAGTTCTTTCCGACTGGATGAGGATAATGTTGGTCTCTCTCTTGAAGCTGCTCTTGGAGGGTATTGTTCTTCACTTAAGGTATCTTGCCTACGAGACCGTGTATTCTCCTTTCATGTCTCTTGCAAGGATGTTGGGTTTTTTATTCTGCACCAAAGATCCTTTGTGTGCGATCATTTTAAGTGTTTCTTTCATCTTTGGGTACATGGGGGTCCTGATTGGGAGCAAGAGTTTAAGCGTTGGCAATTAGAGTGTCAATAGGAATGGATCTTGGTTAGTCCCTCAAAGGCTAGAGCCAAATTAGGGTTGTTACCCATGAAAAAACCTCCGGCCAAATCATCTCTTAAAACCTCTTTGGGTGCCAAGAAGAAGCTTAGGTTTGCCACCTTCATTAACTATGAGGCGTGCAAAGGCTATCGTTATCCTGCCTCCTCTCAAGATTGTTTAACTGTTCGGGAGGCTGGTTATGTGGTTAATTCTGATGAGGAGCCTTCCTCGCCGGAGATACACACCCCCTCGCCATCGGTGGCCATCAAATTTGGATCTTTGCCACCTTCTCCGGAATCTCCGCGTTCGGTTCCTTCTTCGTCCGGATCTTCAGGGATTTTGCAAGTTATTGTTGGGCCGAAGTTCTCGGCTTCAAAAGATCTTCCTATTGATCTAGATACCGCTGGCCCACCTAGGCCTGACACCCTGGGCCCAGATACTGTCAATGCCCCAATCGACGTATCTAATGATGATTCTATTGATGCTGGACCTCAGGCTGCTCATATTCCATCCCCACAGGATATTATTTCCGATCTGCAGAGTTTTGATGAGATGATTGAAGACCTCGCTGCCAAGTTTTGGGACTGTCAGCATTGTTTGGGTATGGCCCACACTTCAGAGACCTGCACAAATTTGGTCCGGTGCCACAAGTGCTTTATGTCTGGTCACATTAAAAAATATTGTGTCCGCCAGCCGCCTGAGTCGTCCATCTGGGTGCCCAAAGTCCCATCGCCAGGTTTCGTTTATCGCGCCCGAACAGAGCAGCTGGCCTCTCCGCCTTCCAATCCACCGCCCCCCCCCCCAAAAACCCCAATCAGCTACTTCTTCATCGCCGTCGCCGCCTACACTGCAACCCCCTAGGGTCTCTCCGCCTGATCTCTCAATGGCGGTCTATGCTCTCGACCCACGGCGTTTCCTTCTGGCCGGCTACGACATCATCGACGGTGGTGGAGACAGACTGCCGCGCACCTACTTCACCTCTCAGCAGCCGCCCCCGCGCATGCATGAGCAGTTCATGGTGGCCATCGTTGAGCCAGTGCCACCCGCTCATCTAGTGGCCATCAGGCGGGAACAGGTGCTGCACTTCATCACCCAGACCCTGCAAGTTCCGGTACGTTCCGCTCAGCCATGGGTTCATGGAGTTGGCCTGTTTGAGATGGATGACCCAGTCGTCCGTGGATCCTTTACCTTGCATCCGCCTTTTCCTTTGGGCCTAGACGAGGAGGGAGAAGAGTTCTTTGTCAGATTTATTCCGCATGATCATGGAGAGGGGTTTCGTGCACTGCATGGATATCGTACGGGCTGGCTTATGTTCATCGGAATCCCTTTGGATTATCGGAACACGCAGGGACTTGCTGATGTGGTCGGGACTTTCGGTCAGTTTCATTATTGGAACCACACTGACCGTCGACGCGCCCGCTCCCTTGTCCGCGCTTCTTTTCCTAATAATGCTCTGGTTCCTCGCGATGTGGTTTTCTGCGAGTTCGCCAATTGGGGTGGTACGATTGTGTCTTGGACGTCTGCATGCTATATACCGTCTGCTGAGTTTGCTGAAGCCATGATTGGGGCGGATGAGGATCCGATGCCGTTGGATGGCAATCCACATCCGATGCCTGGAGAAAACCCCCCGCAACCTTTTTGGGCTATTCCACCTTACCCAGCTTTAGGGTGGAATGCCGTCCCGCCACATCATCAGCCAGTTCAGCAAGGATTCAATGGTTGGGAACAGAATGTTCAGCAGGATGAGGGCTGGGGTGCTTGGGAAGATCAAGCTCAGAATCAGCCTGTGGATGATAATCAGGACGCCGTGCAGAATGAGGAAGAGGTTGAACAGAACTCCATGGTAATGGACGCGCCTTCTTTTGGTTCCTCTGGCTCTGTGGCAACGAATGACCATCAGGGTCTCAATTTGGAGGTCCAGCAACAATTGCACCAGCCTGTGGTTGACCCAATTCAGTTGGGCATTGTGCGTGTAGTTTACGGGCCGGTTCTGCCGCCACAGATGATCTGGGAACGAACTTTCCGTATGATGCTACCTGAGATTGTTACTGCACGGATCCCCTGCTCTCTTTCTTTGCCAGTGCTCCCACCTTTTGTCTTGCCCAGACGCTTTTGGCCGTGGGCGATTGAGCTGGAATTTATCAATCAGATGGCAGCTGCTGGTTTCTTCTCGTCGGCCCGGTGCGCTCCCAGGAACAGGTCTTCAGTTATAATTGCGCCGCTACAGCCGCAGTCACTTATCATGACAGAACCAGAGCAGTCTACCCAGGAGGTACAGCACGTGGAGGAGCAGCCGCCTAGCCAGGATATTTCTTCGGGGGATTTTCAGTTCCAGGCTCAGACACCTCCTATCCTTGGGAAGCGAACATCTAGCAGATCACGCAAGGCCACCCAGTTGGTTGCTGTAGAGCCAGACTTCTCCACCAGACGGGTAACTTGGAGCTGCGCCAAGGCGACAGGTTTCAAGCCCATCTCTGCCATCCCGATGAGGACTTCAAGCCTATGTCGACCGCAGGCTAAGAAGCCACGCCTCCCTGTGCCGGAGCCGAACGAAGATGGAGTTGCGCTTCCACCTCCGACGCCTATCCCTACTCTGCAGTTGTTGGGTGAGGCGCTGCAAATCCCTCCTGAAGATCTTACGGTGGCCAAGCTTATGGCGGGCCCGGAGTTTGATGAATCGACCAAGCCTCCCAATGATGATTGATCTTGTTTATTTCGGCTAGGGATGGGTTCAGAGACCTTGTTTCTTTTGGGTCGTTATTATTATGGACATATGTGTGTTGGGTCTATCTATCGTTTGGGTGAACCTTGTTATGCTCTGCTACTCATTCTGTTATGCAGTTATGAGTTTACTATGCTTTTATTACTGCGTTTATGGATCATACATCTTATCGTAATTGGCGAGTGTTGTGCTGGAATGTGCGTGGCCTGAACTCTGAAGACAGGCAACGGGATGTCAGGGCTAAAATTGAAGAGAGCAAATGTTCTATCATATGTCTGCAAGAAACTAAGGTCGAGCATTTTGATCAGAGATCGATACGTGCTTTTTGTCCATGTAGGTTTGATCGATTTGCGTTTTCCCCTTCTGTGGGAGCCTCAGGTGGTATACTGGTTATTTGGAATTCAGCAGTTTTTAGTGGCACTCTGGTTGAGGTACAACGCTTTAGCCTAGTTATATCTTTCAAGTCTGTGCATAATTATGAAACTTGGACTTTGGTGTCTGTCTATGGCCCATGCCATGGGCCACAATGGGATGATTTTGTTCAATGGTTGTATAACCTTCCTATACCTCTGGATCAAAACTGGCTCTTAATTGGATATTTCAATTTTATCCGTTCATTGGATAATAGGAATAGGCCTGGGGGAGATGTTAATGATATTTTTTTGTTCAATGAGATCATCGGCCATCTAGGTTTGCTTGAGTTACCACTGAAAGGCAGAGCCTACACCTGGTCTAATATGCAGGAACAACCTCTTTTGGAGCAGCTGGATTGGTTTTTTACTACTGCTGACTGGATTTCTGCTTATCCGAATACAGTAGTATTTCCTTTGGCTAAAACCTCCTCCAATCATGTGCCTTGTGTTGTGTCAATCGATACCACTATTTCGAAGTCGAAGATCTTCCGCTTTGAGAATTTTTGGGTGGAAATGCCAGGTTTTCTTGACTGTGTTAAGACCTCTTGGGAGGAGCCCGTTGCTGTGGGTTATCTGCACCTGCCACTTTGTCTGTTAAATTCAAGAGGTTGAGACTTGCACTCAAGAAGTGGAGCACTAATCTTTCCTCCTTAAAAAGGTTGGCCACTAAATGTTCATAGGTGGTTTTGTATTTTGATAACCTTGAGGAGCTCAGACCCCTGACCAGACCTGAGTTCAACTTCAGGAAAAGGGTCAAGCTTCAGTATGAACGCGTGCTGAAACTGCATCATATATATTGGAAGCAGAGGTGCACCATCAGATATATCATGGTGGGGGACGAAAACTCCAAGTTCTTTCATGCTATGGCCTCGGAGAGGCTTAGATGAAACACGATCTCCTTGTTGCAGAGAGAGGATGGCTCTGTTGTCAGTGATCATGACCAAATGGCAGGAATTTTATGGAACTCCTTTAAGTCCAGAATGGGCCAAGCACAGGGCATCTCCATGGGTTTTGATCTTTCCTCTCTGATTGTCCCTGTCTTGGGCCTTGAGGAATTGGACGCTCCCTTTTCTGATGACGAGATTTCTGCGGTACTTAAGGATCTGCCTACTGATCGAGCACCTGGACCTGATGGGTTTAAAGGTATGTTTGTCAAGAAATGTTGGACTATTATTGAGACAGATTTCAGAAAGTTAGTTAAGGACTTTTTTGAGGGGAGGATCAGCTTGCAGAATATCAATTCTTCCTTCATCACCCTCATCCCCAAAATGTTGGCGCCAATGGGCCCTAATGATTTCAGGCCTATTTCCTTAACTAATACCTGCCTCAAATTCCTCACCAAACTATTGGCCAATCGACTGCAAAAGGTAATCCTCAAGTGCATACACAAGAACCAATATGGTTTTTTGAAACATCGGTCTATTCAGGATTGTTTGGCATGGATGTTTCAGTACATCTATCAGTGTAAGCAATCAAAGAAACCAATCATACTCTTAAAGTTGGATTTTGCTAAGGCTTTTGATACTGTTGAGCATGAGGCCATTCTGGCTCTGCTTATGGCAAAAGGTTTTCCCCCCAAATGGATTGGTTGGGTCAAGGAAATTTTGTCCTCTGGTGACTCTCAGGTACTTCTTAATGGCATCCCCGGCAATCACTTTAAGTGTAAGCGTGGGGTTAGGCAAGGGGACCCTTTTTCTCCATTGCTTTTTGTTTTGGCAGCAGACCTGTTGCAGTCGGTTGTTAACAAGATGTTGCTGGATGGTACTCTCTCTCTGTGCCAATTGATTGCAATGACAAGGATTTTCCAATAATCCAGTATGCTGATGATACTATCATGCTACTCCCTGCGGATGAAGCCCAGCTCGTAGCCCTCAGAGATATGTTGCAGGTTTTTGCTGAATCGACTGGTCTCAGAGTAAACTTTGCTAAATCCATGATGGTACCTATTAATGTCCCTGAAGCTGAGGCTCTTCGGCTTTCTCAGGTCTTTCAATGTACTCTAGGATCACTGCCATTCACCTATCTTGGCCTCCCCTTGGGAACGACCAAGCCCACGATCCTTGATCTGATGCCTTTCGTGGATTCACTTGAGAGGCGTTTGACTGCAAGTTCAGCTATGTTGAACCAAGGTTGCAGACTCCAGTTGCTGAGATCGGTTCTTTCGTCCATGCCTATATACTTCCTCTGCTCCCTATCCATTCCACCTGGCATCATCAAGCAATTAGAGCGGATTATGCGCCAATGTCTTTGGAGAGGAAACTCTGATACACCGAGGCAATCCCTTGCAGCGTGGGATATGGTTTGTAGACCCAAGGAAAAAGGAGGATTGGGGGTCATCAACTTGCAGCTTCAGAACCAAGGGCTCCTCATTAAACACTTACATAAATTCTACAATAAAGCAGATATACCCTGGGTATCCTTGTTGTGGGATTCATACTATGATGGAGTTGTGCCTCATGCCACTGGTCTTTGTGGCTCCTTTTGGTGGAAGGATAATTTTAAGTTAGCTGATAATTACAGAGCTGTTGCCTCTGTTTCAGTTAACAAAGGGGACTCGGTTTTGTTCTGGTCTGATGCTTGGAATTTGGGTGGTTCAACCATGCCTTAGAGACATAGATTGCCTCGGTTGTTCTCTTATGCTTTGGATGATAAGATTTCTGTGGCAGATTTCATTGACAGTCACGAGAGGGCCTCTTTCTTTCAGTTGCCTATTTCCCAGCAGGCTGCTACTGAACTTGATTCGCTCACTGTCTGGGTGAACAATTTGGATAGGGACCCGTTGGCTAATGATGTTTGGTCTTGGGTAGGACCCACGGGAGCTTACATTTCAAAGAGCTACTACACCATCATGCACTCTCATATGGTCACCATTCAGCCTTGCAAATGGTTATGGAGTAGTCGATGTACGCTGAAAATCAAGGTTTTTGCTTGGCTCCTATTCTTTGACAGACTCAACACCAAGGACCTGCTGGTGAGGAGGCACTAGCGGGCTGGGGATGCTGATAATCTTTGTGTGTTGTGCCACCAGCATATTTATGAGGATCGTCAACACCTGTTTTTCTCCTGCAACTTCAGTATGAGGATCTGGACTTATTTGCAGATTGACTGGTCTGGTGGTTCTAATGTCCATCAATGCATCTCTTTGGCCAGACAAAGATTTGCTAAATGCTTTTTCTTTGAGGTGGTGTTCACAGCAGCTTGGAACATTTGGATTCTTCGGAATGGAAGGACTTTCAAAGGGGAACGACCTACGTTTAGTGCTTGGCGTTGTAAATTTGTACATGACCTAACTTTGCTTTCTCATAGAGTTAAGGCTCATGTTAGACCCCTCCTCCTAGCCTGGTTGGAAGGGTTACCTTGAGTTCTCCTTTGTATAGGTAGGTTTAGGTAAGTTTGCCTCCCTTGGCTCTCTTTTGTTTCTTTCTGTATATAGTTAACTTGTACTGGACTATGGCTCCATTTGGAATAAAAGACTGTGAGGCTGTGCCTTGCAGTAGTTAGTCAAAAAAAAGCAACATGTAGAGCCTCCATGAAGAACTCCGGTAATAAAAGAATGATCAAACGAAAGGAAAGTTGAAAAGAACTCTAGGAGAAGCCTTGCAAAGATTTAGATGGAGCTTCGTGGTGATATAATTGAGAGAACTTGGAACTCCAGGAAAGTATGAAGCACTTGAACCGAGAATTAACTCATCGTGAACAAACTCCGGAAGATGAATCCATCGCTTGGATGAAGCAAGAATAAGAATTATGTTAAGCGTATCCTTCACCAATTTAAATTGATGACAAGTAGCGGATTCGGCATACTACTTATTCTCGTAGAAAGGATTAGGATAGATATAGCACAAACATGAGAAGGTCTTCGACGAACCACCGGTAGGATTTAAACATCGAATAAATTGATATAATAACCAAGGAAGAGAACTCTTGAACGAACCACCGTAAGAATTAAAAATGAAAGTAGAAAAGGCACAATTCACCGGGAAGAATTAGCAAATGAACGAAGATGCTTGAGAGAATTTAGATACAAGTGAACGAAGAGATCCCGAGCTTATTAGAGAATACTTGAATGATGCGCTGGAAGAATTCAAGAACGAGAGCTGAAAGCTGAGAATGAATAAATCTTCCGAAATGATGGCCTTCAGCGTATCAAACTGAAAAGACTCATGAATTGCTCCGGATGGGTGAAAATAATTCTCACAATCAAAACAATTACGAGAGAATGGCATCAAGCTAGAACCATGAATCTTGAAGAGAATGGAGCAATATTTAAGAGAAACTCTTCTTCGGTCTCCAAATCCGAGAATGACGACGAGAAACATCATCAAGATTTGTTGAGACACTCCGGAATGATTAAAAGAGGAAAGGTTGAGCCAAAGATGAAAAGAATTTGAAAGCGATATTGGAGAAGGCAATTGACTGATGCAAATCATTCTTACGTCAAACTTTGAGAGAATTTGAGAATAAATCCGAGAAAATAAGAAGAGTCAGGTAAGATCCTGGGAAAAGACCTGTGGGTTAGGGCCCACTCAAAGATACACCGTTGAAATGATTGCTTGAAAAGAGAGATTGTACCAGTTGAATTAAATGGCTTGAATGAGATAACATCCTCGAAAGAGCTTGAACAAATGCAGAGTGGAAACACGAATCTTCGAGATATCTTGAGCACTTCGGAACAAAAGAATAGCGAGAAGTGAATGATTAGGCGTGTGCACCGACATGACAAAACATTTGAAATAAGGAAAGAATATGATCAACACCAAAAAGCTTGAATTGAATCCACCGGAGAAGAAAAAATAATGAAGAATGATGAACTTGAAGCTCCGTTAGTATCTTATTGAGAATCACCGGATAAGAACATCTCTAGAAAAGAATGGAGATAGTTCCGATCCATAAGATGGATACTTGATTAAGAAATCTGAATCCTTGAAGAAAAAAGGGGGGGGGGGGGGGGAAAACAAAGGAAACTTGGGCGGATGAAACAAATAACGTTGAGAATACTTGGAGTTGATCTTGCGGATGGGAAAAATGATAGGATCATCTTGAAGAGAATCACACCGGTTGGAAAGAATTGACATGACAATCTCGATTATCATGAAGGATTAGTATTCACATAAAAATATGAGAACACCGCTTAGGAAAGGTATGGAATCAACACTTGACATAGAAGCAACTCGAATACCACAAACAAAACAAAAACAAAGGATTGGCTTGCAAAATAAGCCGGAAACAAACATATGATAGACCCCATATCGTATCATGTGTCTGTTGGAAAGATATCCTACGATATACTTGAATTCCCACTTATAAACTCCCAAAACTTTCTGGTTATGCAATAAGGTGTTGGGGATACAGGGGAAGCATAATATCTCACCCAAACTAACAATTCCTACATCCAGCTGTATCCATCCTTCAACACATAACCAAGAAACCTTCGGAAATCATTTACCTCAACCTTCGAAAAGCATCTGTTATACGAGTTATGGCAATACTCCCGAACTCCTGCCCCAGTACTGGGTGGCGTCGAGGTTATCTCACCAACAACTGCATAAAAGAGATTTTCGATGTTGGCGAACTCAGGTATTCTAGAACTGCAACGATAAAATTGTGACGACAACACCTCGGAGCTCAACTCCCTGGGACACTGCCACAACCTCTAAATGTCAGGAGGCACCAAGAACAATGTTCTCATCACAAGACTATCGGAATGATTCCAAGATACCCGCGTGATCCTAAAAAAATTCATGAAATTTGAGGAGAGAAGAGTCAAAACTCTACGTCAGGAGGCCTCACCAAAGCAACGAAGGGACTGAGGAGTAAAAATAATCCTACTCTCCGATATATATATATATATATATATATATATATAATCCTAAGACTCAAAACATTTTGTTCTAGACTCAACAACGTAAGTGATTTGATCAAGCAGGGGCTAAGTCGGGGATGGCTCTGATACCAACTTGTAACACCTACCATGCGGCTATGCCTCTAAGTCGTACCCCGACACGTGGGAGATATAGCTGCATTGTGGGTGTTACACCTCCTCCCCTCCTTTATATACGGGGGAAGGGGGCACCCCATAGACACACAAGTTGACGGTTGTCTTAGCCGTGTGCGGTGCCCCCTCCATAGATTTCCACCTCGGTCATATCGTTGTAGTGCTTAGGTGAAGCCCTGCGTCGGTAACTTCATCATCACCGTCATCACGCTATCGTGCTGACGAAACTCTCCCTCGGCCTCAGCTGGATCAAGAGTATGAGGGACGTCACCGAGCTGAACGTGTCCAAATCACGGAGGTGCCGTGCGTTCAGTACTTGGATCGGTTGGATCGCGAAGACGTTCAAATACATCAACCGCGTTACTAAACGCTTCCGCTTTCGGTCTACGAGGGTACGTGGACACACTCTCCCCACTCATTGCTATGCGTCACCTAGATGGATCTTGCGTGTGCATAGACAAAATTTTTGAAATACTGTGTTCCCCAGCAGTGGCATCCGAGCCAGGTCTATGTATAGAACATAAAGGAGTTGTGGGCGTGGGTAAATACATATTGCTTGCCGTCACTAGTTGATTCTTGATTCAGCGGTATTGTTGGATGGAGCGGCTCAGACCACATTATGCGTACGTTTACGCGAGACTGGTTCTACCGACGTGCTTCGCACACAGGTGGCTAGTGGGTGTCTGTTTCTCCAACTTTAGTTGAATCAGTTTCAATGAACAGGGTTCTTTCTGAAGATCAAAAAGCAATCACTATACTACGTTGTGGTTTTGATGTGTAGGTAAGAATGGTTCTTGCTAGAAGCCCGTAGCAGCCACGTAAAACTTGCAACAACAAAGTAGAGGACGTCTAACTTGTTTTTTGCAGGGCATGTTGGGATGTGATATGGTCAAGACGTGATTATATAAATTGTTGTATGAGATGATCATGTTTTGTAACACATTTATCGGCAACTAGCAGGATCCATATGGTTGTCGCTTTATTGTATGAAATGCAATCGCCATGTCATTGCTTTACTTTATTACTAAGTGGAAGTGATAGTCGTTGAACCAATAGTTGGCGAGACTGAAGGAAATATGCCCTAGAGGCAATAATAAAGTTGTTATTTATATTTCCTTATATCATGATAAATGTTTATTATTCATGCTAGAATTGTATTAACCAGAAACTTAGTGCATGTGTGAATACATAGACAAACAGAGTTTCACTAGTTTGCCTCTACTTGACTAGCTCGTTGAATCAATGATGGTTATGTTTCCTAACCATAGACATGAGTTGTCATTTGATTAACGGGATCAAATCATTAGAGAATGATGTGATTGACTTGACCCATCCGTTAGCTTAGCACGATGATCGTTTAGTTTGTTGCTATTGCTTTCCCCATAACTTATACATGTTCCTATGACTATGAGATCATGCAACTCCCGAATACTGGAGGAACACTTTGTGTGCTACCAAACTTCACAACGTAACTGGGTGATTATAAAGGTGCTCTACAGGTGTCTACAATGGTGTTTGTTGAGTTGGCATAGATCGAGATTAGGATTTGTCACTCTGATTGTCGGAGAGGTATCTCTGGGCCCTCTCGGTAATGTATGATACGTCTCCGTCGTATCTACTTTTCCAAACACTTTTGCCCTTGTTTTGGACTCTAACTTAAATGATTTGAATGTAACTAACCCGGACTGACGCTATTTTCAGCAGAATTGCCATGGTGTTATTTTTGTGCAGAAAAAAAAGTTCTCGGGATGACCTGAAAATCAACAGAGATTATTTTTGGAAAATATAAAAAATGCTGAAAGAAGAATCCACGTCAGGGGGCCCATACCCTGTCCACGAGGGTGGGGGCGTGCCTACCCCCCTGGGCGCGCCCCCTGCCTCGTGGGCCCCCTGACGATCCACCGAGCTCAACTCCAACTCCATATATTCGTGTTCGGGGAGAAAAAAAATAGAGAGAAGGATTCATCGCATTTTAAGATATGAAAGCCGCCGCCAAGCCCTAATCTCTCTCGGGAGGGCTGATCTAGAGTCCGTTCGGGGCTCCGGAGAGGGGTATCCATCGCCATCGTCATCATCAACCTTCCTCCATCACCAACTCCATGATGCTCACCGCCGTGCGTGAGTAATTCCATCATAGGCTTGCTGGACGGTGATGGGTTGGATGAGATTTATCATGTAATCGAGTTAGTTTTGTTACGGTTTGATCCCTAGTATCCACTATGTTCTGAGATTGATGTTGCTATGCCTTTGCTATGCTTAATGCTTGTCACTAGGGCCCGAGTGCCATGATTTCAGATCTGAACCTATTATGTTATCATGAATATATGCGAGTTCTTGATCCTATCTTGCAAGTCTATAGTCACCTACTATGTGTTATGATCCGGCAACCCCGAAGTGACAATAATCGGGACCACTCCCAGTGATGACCGTAGTTTGAGGAGTTCATGTATTCACTATGTGTTAATGCTTTGGTCTGGTACTCTCTTAAAAGGAGGCCTTAATATCCCTTAGTTTCCAATAAGACCCCACTGCCACGGGAGGGTAGGACAAAAGATGTCATGCAAGTTCTTTTCCATAAGCACGTATGACTATATTCGGAATACATGCCTACATTACATTGATGAATTGGAGCTAGTTCTGTGTCACCCTATGTTATAACTGTTGCATGAATAATCGCATCCGGCATAATTCTCCATCACCGATCCATTGCCTACGAGCTTTTCGTATATTGTTCTTCTCTTATTTACTTTTCCGGTGCTACTGTCACAATCACTACAGAACCCGAAAATATTAGTTTTGCTACCGTTACCACTACTATCATATTACTTTGCTACTAAATACCTTGCTGCAGATATTAAGTTTCCAGGTGTGGTTGAATTGACAACTCAGCTACTAATACTTGAGAATATTCTTTGGCTCCCCTTGTGTCGAATCAATAAATTTGGGTTGAATACTCTACCCTCGAAAACTGTTGCGATCGCCTATACTTGTGGGTTATCAGTGTACATCACTATAAGCCTTGCAAGCATTGTGACTAATGAGTTAGTTGCGATATAATGCATTACGGAACGAGTAAACAGACTTGCTGGTAACGAGATTGAACTAGGTATTGAGATACTGACGATCAAATCTCGGGCAAGTAACATACCGATGACAAAGGGAATAACGTATGTTGTTATGCAGTTTGACCGATAAAGATCTTCGTAGAACATGTAGGAACCAATATGAGCATCCAGGTTCCGGTATTGGTTCTTGACCGGAGACGTGTCTCAGTCATGTCTACATAGTTCTCGAACCCGTAGGGTCCGCACGCTTCACGTTCGGTGACGATCGTATTATGAGTTTATGTGTTTTGATGTACCGAAGGTAGTTCGGAGTCCCGGATATGATCACGGACATGACGAGGAGTCTAGAAATGGTCGAGACATAATGTTCGATATATTGGATGAATATATTTGGACATCAGAATGGTTCCGGGTGAGATCGGGCATTTAACGATGTACCGCGAGGTTACCGGAACCCCCGGGGAGGTATATGGGCATTATTGGGCCATAGTGGAAGAGAGGAGAAGGGAGCAAAGGAGGGGGCGCTCCCCAAGCCCAATCCGAATTGGGAGGGGGTCGGCCCCCTTTCCTTCCTCCTTCCTCCTCCTTCCTTCTCTCCTAATCCATCTAGGGAAGGGGGGAATCCTACTCCCGGTGGGAATAGGACTCCCCTTGGGGCGCGCCTAGGAGGTCGGTCCCCTCCCCCTCCTCCACTCCTTTATATACGGGGGAGGGGGCACCCCATAGACACACAAGTTGATAATTGATCTCTTAGCCGTGTGCGGTGCCCCCCTCCACCATAATCCACCTTGGTCATATTGTAGCGGTGCTTAGGCGAAGCCATGTTCCGGTAGCATCATCATCACCATCATCACGCCACCATACTGACAAAGCTCTCCCTCGACACTCTACTGGATCGTGAGTTCGTGGGACGTCACCGAGACGAACGTGTCAGATCACGGAGGTGCCATACTTTTGGTGCTAGGATCGGTCGATCATGAAGACGTATGACTACATCAACCTCGTTGTCATAACGCTTCCGCTTACGGTCTACGAGGGTACATAGACAACACTCTTCCCTCTCGTTGCTATGCATCACCATGATCTTGCGTGTGCGTAGGATTTTCTTTTGAAATTACTGTGTTCCCCAACAGTGGCATCCAAGCCAGGTTTATGCGTAGATGTTATATGCACGAGTAGAACACAAAGGAGTTGTGGGTGTAGGTATATACATATTGCTTGCTGTCACTAGTTGATTCTTGATTTGGCGGTATTGTTGGATGAAGCGGCCCAGACCGACATTACGCGAGACTTGTTCTACCGACGTGCTTCGCACACAGGTGGCTGGTGGGTGTTAGTTTCCCCAACTTTAGTTGAATCGGATTCAATGAACAGGGTTCTTTCTGAAGATCAAAAAGCAATCACTATACCATGTTGTGGTTTTGTCACTAGTGCCCGAGTGCCATGATTTCAGGTCTGAACCTATTATGTTTTCATGAATATATGTGAGTTCTTGATCCTATTTTGTAAGTCTATAGTCACCTACTATGTGTTATGATCCGGCAACCCTGAAGTGACAACAATCAGGACCACTCCCGGTGATGACCGTAGTTTGAGGAGTTCATGTATTCACTATGTGTTAATGCTTTGGTCCGGTACTCTATTAAAAGGAGGCCTTAATATCCCTTAGTTTCCAATAGGACCCCGATGCCACGGGAGGGTAGGACAAAAGATGACATGCAAGTTCTTTTCCATAAGAATGTATGACTATATTCTGAATACATGCCTACATTACATTGATGAATTGGAGCTAGTTCTGTGTCACCCTATGTTATAACTGTTGCATGAATAATCGCATCCGGCATAATTCTCCATCACCGATCGATTGCCTACGAGCTTTTCATATATTGTTCTTCGCTTATTTACTTTTCCGTTGCTACTGTCACAATCACTACAAAACCCAAAAATATTACTTTTGCTACCGTTACCACTACTATCATATTACTTTGCTAATAAATACCTTGCTGTAGAAATTAAGTTTCTAGGTGTGGTTGAATTGACAACTCAGCTGCTAATACTTGAGAATATTCTTTGGCTCCCCTTGTGTCGAATCAATAAATTTGGGTTGAATACTCTACCCTCAAAAACGGTTGTGATCCCCTATACTTGTGGGCTATCAAGACCATTTTCTGGCGCCGTTGCCAGGGAGCATAGCTCTATTCTTTGAGTCACTTGGGATTTATACCTGCTTATCATTATGAAGAACTTGAAAGATCAAAGACCCAAGATTTTTCCCTCAACTACGAGGGGAGGTAACGAACTGCCATCTAGCTCTGCACTTGATTCACCTTCTGTTTTGAGTAAACTTGCGACACCTACACATGCTATTAATTCTGATATGTCACATGTTATTGATGATGCCACTTCTGCTATGCATGATTGTGATGCCCCAAGATTGGAGCTTCAGATGCCTTCCGTGGTTTCCGGGTTTCGTTGTGTGTTTTGTTTCGTCTGTTGCATTCATCTTTGCATCATGTGCATTGCATCATGTCATCATGCCATCATTTTCTCAAAGCCAACTAAAACTCAACTAAATAAATGGCATGGATCTTTGATCCATTTAAATCGAGGGAACTCACATGGTGGTTTCTCTTTAAAACATATCCTCCCGATAGTAGGGAGCTATATTCAATATTTCTTTAATTTCAAATTCACCATAACACACTTGCAAATAATCACATGCCTTTTTCCCGCTTCAAGTTTGGTCCTCAAACTTTGCCCATATCTTCTTTCATCGCTTTCCTGATCTCCACAAAAATTCCGAACATTTTTGGACTGTCCAAAAATGTTTTTCTAATTCAAACTTATTTGAATCACATTCAAATGTGTTTGAATGCAATCCTTTCAAGCGGTGCCAAATGCAATTTCTCGGAACAAACTCATTTTTATGAGTCCGGGAGATTTAACCGCATGCCCAAATTCTTTCTCTAACCCCTCCTTTTCCTTTTTTTTCTCTCCTCTCTTTGCTTTCTGTTAAAGGGAGTTGAGAGAGAGAGAGAGCAGAGCCCAGCTGCTGGCCTCTTAGAATCTCCCACCAGGCCGGCCCAACTGTCTCCTATTCCCGCAGCCCACCTAACTAGCTCTAAACCCTAGCACCGAAACCCATCTCGCTCCCCCGATCCTTTCCCTCGTCGGCCTCCTCGCGCCGCCAGGAGAACCCGCAGCCCGATCCCCATCTCTCTCACTCTCTCCCTCTCCCATCGATCTCTCCCACACCGCCGCCAGAGACCGCTGCCCGATCCCAGCTCCCTCGATCCCATCTTCCTCTCGCTCTCTCCTCTCGATCCCTCCAGGCCCGGACCTCCCTCTCCTCTCGATCTTGCGCGCTGCTCTCCTCTCCCCTACAGCCTCTCTCTCTGTGTCTCGCGGGCCACGACGCTCGAGCTCCACCTCCTCATCCCCATGCCCGCAACAGCAGAGCAGGAGCACCGGCTCCCGCCGTCCTCCATGAGCAGCCAAGCCCCGCCATGGCCGCGCCCCTGCTGCTGAGGCCCTGCCGCCAAGTCCCTTCTGCGACCTCCTGTCAAGCGCCGGAACAAACGGCATCAGCTCCCTTCTGCACCCTCCGGTGACCCCGCCGTCCGACCGTCGCGCTGCCATCTCCATCTTCCCGCGCCCTCTGACCTTCGCTGCTACCCAGCACCGTCACCTTCCTGCCTCCATGGCCGGTCCCTCCGAGAACTTGGCAGGAATCGCGTCCTTCCACCCCGATGGCGCCCAAGGCCCCATGTTGCCATGGCCTTTGCTGGTGTTAGCGGTTGCTCCACACACGCCCCTACTTGCTGCTTCGACTCCCTGCCCGAGCTCCATTTTTCATCATGGACATGGGGTAGCTGCTGAACCTCGCCATGGATTTTTCCAATGCCGCAAGTCAGACGCCAGGAGCACCTCAAGTTCGATTACCCGTAACAGCAAGTACCACTACGGCCGGAGACCTCGACGCCCGACGCCTAAAACGATCACCGAACCGGAAATAACGCCAAGTACTAGGTCAATGAGGACCGCCAAGTTCGTCTCCCTCCATCTTCGAAATCGCCAAGTACCACAACGATACGAGAACAACTACCGTCGCCCCTCGAAGACTCCTTGGACGTCACGTTTCTTGCCGTGCCCCTGAACATCTACGGAAAATTGTGAGACTAAGAACGTGAACGACTACCGTCGCCACGAGAACGACTACTTCCCACAACGAACCGTGAACAACTACTTCCTCTACCATCGCCGAGTACCACTACTTCCCACGACGATCGTGAACAACTACACCGCTTGACTCGAACCGCTCCGATAACGCATGCTTCGAAGGTATAACCCCGAGACGACCGCCCGTGAACGAATGCATGTGTGATGTATGAGATGCTCGTGCTTGCTCCGTGCTCGAATTGTCGGTGCACGTTGCCCCTCTTTTGCCTTGTCACCATCGTCAACTCATGGGAAACCCGGAATCCGGGTGCGCCCCACCATCTTTTGCACGCATCCGCACACTTCTCCTTTGCATCGGTATCTCAATCGAGTTACCGGAACTGGAACGCTACCGTGGCACCGTTTTCGTTATCGTTGCCGTGGCACCCCTTTCCTTTCCACCACGGTGACACATGCTTCATAATGCTCTTGTCAACTTTTAATATAAATTCCATAAACTTGTACATCTCATCCGCATCATGATAACAACAATTAAAATGTTTAGATTGTTGTTGCAATAAATTACTAAGGCATATGGGGATTTACCGGATTCGTTATTTGTTATATCCGTCCCCATTTAAATTGTTTAGATGGTGTAGTTTTGTTATGCCTCACCTCTTTCCATGTTAACCAACATTTAATATTGTTGAGTACCTAAACGAGAGAGAACTAAATAATTTATGTGGTGTTCCGTCAATATGCAACTCGTTGCATGTTGAGCTCCACTTAACTTGTAGTTTTGTTTGTGCCCTTTGCCATGCCATGCATATTTAAATCGGACATGCATCATACTTGGTTGTGTATCATGTCATGCTTATGTGATGGTTGTTTACTTTGTTGTTTGCTTCTTTCTGGGTTGCTTCTCGCGTTAGCTTCGGTTTCGTTCCGGAGTTGTGAGGATTTGTTCGACTACGTCTGTTTGTCTTCTTCATGGACTCGTTCTTATTCCTTGCGGGATCTCATGCAAGATGACCATACCCTCGAAATCACTTCTATCTGTGCTTGCTAGTTGCTCGCTCTTTTGCTATGCCTCGATACCTACCACTTGCTTGATCATGCCTCCCATATTGCCATGTCAAGCCTCTAACCCACCTTGTCCTAGCAAACCGTTGTTTGGCTATGTTACCGCTTTACTCAGCCCTCTTATAGCGTTGTTAGTTGCAGGTGAAGATGGAGTTTGTTCCTTGTTGGAACATGGTTATTTTGTTGGATATCACAATATCTCTTTTTTAATTAATGCATCTACATACTTGGTAAAGGGTGGAAGGCTCGGCCTTATGCCTGGTGTTTTGTTCCACTCTTGCTGCCCTAGTTTCCGTCATACCGGTGTTATGTTCCTTGATTTTGCGTTCCTTACGCGGTTGGTTTATAATGGGAACCCCTTGACAGTTCGCGTTGAATAAAACTCCTCCAGCAAGGACCAACCTTGGTTTTACCATTTGCACTAACAACCTACCACCTTCCCTTGGGTTCTGCAGACTCAAGGGTCATGTTTATTTTAACCCCCCCCCCCCCGGGCCAGTGCTTCTCTAAGTGTTGGTCCGAAACTGAGTAGACTGCGGGGCCACCTCGGGGAAACTTGAGGGTTGGTTTTACTCGTAGGATGTCTCATCCGGTGTTGCCCTGAGAACGAGATATGTGCAGCTCCTATCAGGATGTCGGCGCATCGGGTGGCTTTGCTGGTCTTGTTTTACCATTGTCGAATGTCTTGTAACCGGGATTCCGAGCCTGATCGGGTCTTCCTGGGAGAAGGAATATCCTTCGTTGACCGTGAGAGCTTGTGATGGGCTAAGTTGGAACACCCCTGCAGGGTTTTGAACTTTCGAAAGTCGTGCCCGCAGTTATGGACAGATGGGAATTTGTTAATGTCTGGTTGTAGAGAACTTGACACTTAACTCAATTTAAAATGCATCAACCGCGTGTGTAGTTGTGATGGTCTCTTTCCGTCGGAGTCCGGGAAGTGAACACGGTGTTGGAGTTATGCTTGAACGTAGGTAGTTTCAGGATCACTTCTTGATCACTTCTAGTTCACGACCATGCTTTGCCTCCTCTTCTCGCTCTCATTTGCGTAAGTTAGCCACCATATATGCTAGTGCTTGCTGAAGCTCCACCTCACTACCTTTTCCTACCCATAAGCTTAAATAGTCTTGATCTCGCGGGTTTGAGATTGCTGAGTCCCCGTGACTCACAGTTTACTTCCAAAACCAGTTGCAGGTGCCGTTGATACCAGTGCAGGTGACGCAACCGAGCTCAAGGAGGAGCTCGATGAAGATCTTGTTCATTGTGTTGTTTCATTTTAGTTGATCAGTAGTGGAGCCCAGTCGGGGCGATTGGAGATCCGTAGCATTAGGGGTGGTCTTCTTATATTTTGGTTCCATAGTCGGACCTTGTTTGTATCTGAATGATGTAATGTTATATTTATGTATTAGGTGAAGTGGCGATTGTAAGCCAACTATGTACCTCTTTCTTATTCAGTACATGGGATGTGTAAAGATTACCCCTCTTGCGACATGCCTACAATACGGTTATGCCTCTAAGTCATGCTCCGACACGTGGGAGATATAGCCGCATCGTGGGTGTTACAAGTTGGTAATCACAGCCTTCCCCGACTTAGGAGCCCCCTGCTTGATCGAATCATTGGCATTGTTGAGTCTAGAAAAAAAGTTTTGAGTCTTATAGGATTATATATATATATATATCGGAGAGTAGGATTCTTTTTACTCCTCAGTCCCTTCGTCGCTCTGGTGAGGCATCCTGACGTAGAGTTTTGACTCTTCTCTTCTCAAATTTCACTAAAAAATTTAGGATCACGTGGGTATTTTGGAATCGTTTCAATGGTTTTGTGACGAGAACATTGTTCTTGGTGCCTCCTGACATTTAGGGGTTGTGGCAGTGTCCCGGGGAGTTGAGCCTCGAGGTGTTGTCGTCACAATTTTATCGTTGCAGTTCTGGAATACCTGGGTCCGCCGACATCGAAAATCTCTTTTATGCAGTTATTGGTGAGATAACCTCGATGCCACCCAGTATTGGGGCAGGAGTTCAGGAGTATTTCCATAACTCGTATAACAGATGCTTTTCGAAGGTTGAGGTAAATGATTTCCGAAGGTTTCTTGGTTATGTGTTGAATGATGGATACAGCTGGATGTAGGATTTGCTAGTTTTGGGTGAGATATTATGCTTCCCCTGTATCCCAACACCTGATTGCATAACTAGAAAGTTTCGGGAGTTTACAAGTGGGAATTCAAGTAGCTTCTAGGATATCTTTCCGACAGATGTATGATATGAAATTGGGGTTCGACGTCTAGTGGTCCGCCTATCCACGGTTGGTTTTACAGTGGTCTCGTTGTGTCTTAAAGAGTCCTTGGCTATGCTGACTCGGGGACACTTCGTATGTTATGTGCACTGCCATGTACATGATGGTGTTGTACGATCGAGACCGTGTGGGCCCCACCACGAAAACTTCGGACGAAATCTCTATCATATGTTTGTGCCGGCTTATTTTGCAAGCCAATCCTTTGTTTTTGTTTTCATTGTGGTATTCGAGTTGCTTCGAAGTCAAATGTTGATTCCATACCTTTCCTAAGCGGTGTTCTCATATTGCTATGTGAATACTAAACCTTCCTGACAATCGAGATTGTCATGTCAATCCTTTTCAACCGGCGTGTTTCTCGTCAAGTGGATCCGATCATTTTCAACATCCGCAAGATCAACTCAGCTTTCTTCAACGGTGTTTGTTTCATCCGTCTCCAAGTTGCCTTTGTTTTCCCGCCCTCCCACCCTTTTTCTTCGAGGACTAAGATTTCTTAATCAAGTATCCATCTTATTGATGTGAAGTCTTTCCATTCTTTTCCACCAATGTTCTTATCTGGTGATTCTCAGGAAGATTTTAACGAAGCTTCAAGTTCAATATTCTTCATTCTTTTCCTTCTCCGGTGGATTCAATGCAAGCTTTCGGTGTTGATCATATCTTTTTCATTGGTTCACATGCTTTCCATGTTCGAAGTCCTTACCGAAGACTCTCTTAACTGTTCACCTCTCTCTATTCATTTGTTCCAGAGTGCTAAAGATAACTCAGAAGGCTCGTCTTTTCATTCAAGATCCGTTCAAACCTATCTCGAGGTTGTTATTTATTCAAGCCATTTAACTCAACCGGCGCAATCTATCTTTTGAATCGTTCAACGGTGTTTCTTTTGAGTGGGCCCTAACCCACAGGTCTTTTCCCAGGATCTTACCTGACTCTTCTAACCTTCCCGGAGCTCTCAAATTATTTTCAAAGTCTGACGTAACAATGAGTTATCATCAGTTAAATGCCTTTCTCCAAGATCTTTCAAAATCTTTTCATCTTTGGCTCAATCTCTCCTATTTTAATCATTCCGGAGTGTCTCAACGATTCATGGTGGTGTTTCTCGTCGTCATTCTCGGATTGTGAAGACCTAAGAAGAGTTTTTCCTCCATATCTTATCTATTCTCTCAAAGATTCATAGTTCTAGCTTGATGCCATCCTCTCATAATTGTTTTCGATTGTGAGAATTCTTTTCACCCATTCGGAGTAATTCAGAGTATTTTCAGTTTGTTTCTCCGGAGGCTATCATCTCAAATTATTCATTCCAGCTTTCAGCTCTCATTCTCTAAATCTTACCGGTGCATCATTCAAGCGTTCTCTAATCAGTTCATGATATCTTTGTTCTATTGCATCTAAATTTCCCTCAAGTATCTTCATTCGTTCTCTAATTCTTCCTGGTGGTTCTTCATCTTTTATTCATTCATTTTCAATTCTTACGGTGGTTCTTCCAAGATTCTTCTTCCTTCGTTTATCATATCAATTTACTCATTCATGCCTTCCAAATCCTTACGGCGGTTCGTTGAAGATTATATAAAGTTTGCGCTATATCTCTTTTAATCTTTTCTATGAGAATAAGTAGTATGCCAAATCCATTGTTTGTCATCAATCTAAATTGTTGAAGGATAAGCATAATGTAATTCTTATTCTTGTTTCATCCAACTGATTAATTCCTTATTCCAGAGGTTCATTAAAATTCTTGATTTCTTTTGTTCATCTTTCTTTTCCGGAGTTCCGGGTGTTCCGTATTATCTCGTCGTGAAGCTCCATATAAATCATCGCAAGGCTTCACCTTGTGTTTTCAACTTCACTTTCCTTTTGTTTGATCATTCTTTGTTACCAGAGTTCTTCATGGAGACACTACATGATGGTTCATCAAGGATTTATTTCCTTCTCGAAGTGTTCATTGAGATTCTTTTCAGAGGAGCTCAAGCATTCTTCATCTTGCAATCCGGAGTGCATTTGTTCTCCCTTATCTTTTGAGGTGGTAATATATCATTCTTCATTCACAAGAATGAGGTATTTAAACCCATCACTTTCTTCCATGGAGTTATCTTGGTATAGTTCTCACCTAAGGCCTTCCCTAAGGAATGTTGCTATTGTGGTGCTTATCAATGATCCAAGTTTTCTCCTATCCTCTCGGCAGAAGAAGTTTTCCATCTCCTCGTCGATCTAAATTAAGCAATTGTTTTCCGTTTGTGGCAGGATTTCACCTCAAGTTTTTGAGATGTTTTCCATTAGCCCACATCAAGCTTATGCTTTCGTTGTTGATAATCCAACAACTCCGTTCAACCTTTTCTTCGTAAGCATGCTCTTTCAATTTTATTTGTGAGATTTATCTTTCTTCTCCTCCGTTCTTTTCTTTCCAACCATCTAGTCTTCCATTCATTCGTTCCGGAGGCATGGCGACGTTGCTCTTTTCGTCCCATCATCACGTTTTGCCAACATCATGTTCTTTCCTTTTGCTTATCCATTCAACCGGAGTGTCGTGCCCTCTTTTCAAGTTCTTCCCGTTTTGTTAAGTTTTTCGCCTCCCTTCTCAACCGGAGTGCTGTCTGAAATCTTTCTTACCCCTTGTGCCATTCTTTCAATAGTTCCGAGGGCATTGTGTTGTTGAGCTCATCAAGTATCCTCTCATCTTGTCTAGTTCATGTTCAATTCCTTCCATTTACAGTTGGAGTGTTGTCTGAATTATATCATTCTTATTCCTTCTCTATCTTGTTTCAACTGGAGTGTTGTTGTAATTGACCTTTACCATTCCTTGTACATTTCATTTTAACCGGAGTGCTTTCATGTACTCTTGTCCATTGCAAACCTTTTTCTCATGTCTTTCTACCTACAAGGTTCTAGTAATGTTCCTTGTTCCTCTTTTCTAACGGAGTGTTTTCAACTTCGTTCATCTCCGTTGTATTATTCTTTCCAATTGTTTAACCTCTCAAGGTTCATTGGTTTCACTCGTTTGTCAAAGAAGCAACTTAGTTTTTACCTCTCGTCTTCCTCTTCCGTTTTCTCTCCGGTGCCATCCTAGATCCCGGGACGAGATCCTCTCGTAGTGGTGGAGTGTTGTGACGCCCCAAGATTGGAGCTTCAGATGCCTTCTGTGGTTTCCGGGTTTCGTTGTGTGTTTTGTTTCGTCTATTGCATTCATCTTTGCATCATGTGCATTGCATCATGTCATCATGCCATCATTTTCTCAAAGCCAACTAAAACTCAACTAAATAAATGGCATGGATCTTTGATCCATTTAAATCGAGGGAACTCACATGGTGCTTTCTCTTTAAAACATATCCTCCCGATAGTAGGGAGCTATATTCAATATTTCTTTAATTTCAAATTCACCATAACACACTTGCAAATAATCACATGCCTTTTTCCCGCTTCAAGTTTGGTCCTCAAACTTTGCCCATATCTTCTTTCATCGCTTTCCCGATCTCCACAAAAATTCCGAACATTTTTGGACTCTCCAAAAATGTTTTTCTAATTCAAACTTATTTGAATCACATTCAAATGTGTTTGAATGCAATCCTTTCAAGCGGTGCCAAATGCAATTTCTCGGAACAAACTCATTTTTATGAGTTCGGGAGATTTAACCGCATGCCCAAATTCTTTCTCTAACCCCTCCTTTTCCTTTTTTTTCTCTCCTCTCTTTGCTTTCTGTTAAAGGGAGTTGAGAGAGAGAGAGAGAGAGCAGAGCCCAGCTGCTGGCCTCTTAGAATCTCCCACCAGGCCAGCCCAACTGTCTCCTGTTCCCGCAGCCCACCTAACCAGCTCTAAACCCTAGCGCTGAAACCCCTCTCGCTCCCTCGATCCTTTCCCTCGTCGGCCTCCTCGCGCCGCCAGGAGAACCCGCAGCCCGATCCCCATCTCTCTCGCTCTCTCCCTCTCCCATCGATCTCTCCCACACCGCCGCCAGAGAGCGCTGCCCGATCCCATCTCCCTCGATCCCATCTTCCTCTCGCTCTCTCCTCTCGATCCCTCCAGGCCCCGACCTCCCTCTCCTCTCGATATCGTGTGCTGCTCTCCTCTCCCCTACAGCCTTTCTCTCTCTCTCGGGCCACGGCGCTCGAGCTCCACCTCCTCGTCCCCATGCCTACAACAGCAGAGCAGGAGCACCGACGCCTGCCATCCTCCACGAGCAGCCAAGCCCTGCCATGGCCAAGCCCCCTGCTGCAGAGGCCCTGCCGCCAAGTCCCTTCTGCGACCTCCTGTCAAGTGCTGGGATGAACGGCAGCAGCTCCCTTATGCGCCCTCCGGTGACCCCGCAGTCTGACCGTCGCGCTGCCATCTCCATCTTCCCGCGCCCTCTGACCTTCGCTGCTACCCAGCGCCGTCACCTTCCTGCCTCCATGGCCGGTCCCTCCGAGAACTTGGCAGGAACCGCGTCCTTCCACCCCGATGGTGCCCAAGGCCCCATGTTGCCATGGCCTTTGCTGGTGTTAGCGGTTGCTCCACACACGCCCCTACTTGCTGTTTCGACTCCCTGCCCGAGCTCCATTTTTCATCATGGACGTGGGGTAGCTGCTGAACCTCGCCATGGATTTTTCCAACCCCGCAAGTCAGACGCCAGGAGCACCTCAATTTCGACTACCCATAAAGCAAGTACCACTACGGCTGGAGACCTCGACACCTAGAACGATCACCGTACCGGAAATAACGCCATGTACTAGGTCAACAAGGACCGCCAAAGTTCGTCTTCCGCCGTCTCCGAAATCGCCAAGTGATACGTCTCCAATGTATCTATAATTTTTGATTGCTCCATGCTATATTATCTACTGTTTTGGACTATACTGGGCTTTATTTTCCACTTTTATATTATTTTTGGGACTAACGTGTTAACCGGAGGCCCAACCCAGAATTGTTGTTTTTCGCCTATTTCAGTGTTTCAAAGAAACAGAATATCAAACGGAGTCCAAGCAGAAAAATTCTTTTTGGAACGTGATTTTCTTCTCGGATAAGACCCAGGAGACTTGGACCCTACTCCAAGAAGTACCGGAGGCAGTCACGAGGGTAGGGGGCGCCCCCCCCCCTACAGGGCGTGCCCCCTGCCTCGTGGGCACCTCGGTGTTCCACCGACGTACTCCTTCCTCCTATATATATCCACGTACCCCCAAACGATCAGAGGAGGAGCAAAAAAAACTAATTCTACCGCCGCAACTTTCTGTATCCATGAGATCCCATCTTGGGGCCTGTTTCGGAGCTCCACCGGAGAGGGCTGTCATCACGGATGGCTTCTACATCATCATAGCCCCTCCGATGAAGTGTGAGTAGTTTACCTCAGACCTTCGGGTCCATAGTTATTAGCTAGATGACTTCTTCTCTCTTTTTGGATCTCAATACAATGTTCTCCCCCTCTCTTGTGGAGATCTATTCGATGTAATCTTCTTCTTTTGCGGTGTGTTTGTTGAGACCGATGAATTGTGGGTTTATTATCAAGTCTATCTATGAACAATATTTGAATCTTCTTTGAATTCTTTTATGTATGATTGGTTATCTTTGCAAGTCTCTTCGAATTATCTGTTTGGTTTGGCCAACTAGATTGGTAGTTCTTGCCATGGGAGAAGTGCTTAGCTTTGGGTTCGATCTTGCAGTGTTCTTTCCCAGTGACAGAAGGGGCGGCAAGACATGTATTGTAGCGTTGCCATCGAGGATAACAAGATGGGGTTTATTTCATATTGCATGAATTTATCTCTCTACATCATGTCATCTTGCTTAAAGCGTTACTCTGTTTTCAACTTAATACTCTAGATGCATGCTGGATAGCGGTCGATGAGCGGAGTAATAGTAGTAGATGCAGAATCGTTTCGATCTACTTGTCACGGACGTGATGCCTATATACATGATCATGCCTAGATATTCTCATAACTA
This sequence comes from Triticum urartu, assembly GCF_003073215.2. Lineage (NCBI taxonomy): Eukaryota > Viridiplantae > Streptophyta > Magnoliopsida > Poales > Poaceae > Triticum > Triticum urartu. The sequence continues at coordinate 698,695,934 of NC_053024.1, read as the reverse complement.
TGCTCAATTATTTCAATTGCTCAACAGTAATTTGTTCACCCTCCGTAGAAAACTTATGCTCTTGATAGAAGCCACTAGTGAAACCTATGGCCCCCGGGTCTATTCTCATCATATCAATCTCCATCACTTTAATATTGCTTTGTTTTTACATTACCTTTTACTTTTCACTTTGCATCTTTATATCAAAAATACCAAAAATATTATCTATCGGATCTCACTTCCGTAAGTGACCGTGAAGGGATTGACAACCCCTAATCGCGTTGGTTGCGTTGAGCTCTTTGTGTTGTGTAGGTACGAGGGACTTGCGCGTGGCCTCCTACTGGATTGATACCTTGGTTCTCAAAAACTGAGGGAAATACTTACGCTACTCTGCTGCATCATCCTTTCCTCTTCGGGGAAAACCAACGCAAGCTCAAGAGGTAGCAAGAAGAATTTCTGGTGCCGTTGCCAGGGAGTCTACGCAAAAAGTCAACATACCAAGTACCCATCACAATCCCTATCTCCCGCATTACATTAGTTTCCATTTGCCTCTCGTTTTCCTCTCCCCCACTTCACCCTTGCCGTTTTATTCGCCCTCTCTTTCTCCTCCTCCTTCTCCTTCTCCTTCTCTGTTTGCCTTTTCCTCGCCTGTCTTCCCGTTGCCATGGCCGAATCAAAAAGAACAAAGGGTCCTTTCCAAGGTCTTAGTACCTTGGATGATCCCTCTATCCTCTCTAAACTCAGAAATAATGATGCTATTGAGAGACCCATCGGGGTCACCAATGAGAGTTTAAATAATCTTGATGAAGATGACTCTGGAATTTTTCCCTATTTAATTGATGAGTCTTTAAAAGATGCTTGGGATAGGTTATTAAGGATTAGGGCTAGCTATATACCACAATATCAAATTGAGGTTTACTTAAAAGGTTTTTATGTTGGATTACCTACCTCTTTTAAACAAGTGCTAGATTCTATTTTTGAAGAGGGTTTTCTTGAAGGGGATGCTATAGATACTTATGAAAGGATGAAAACTATATTTGGGCACCCCATGAATGATAAAGTTGAATCTACCACCCTCTTATGCTTCTATCAAAACGAAATTATCAAAGAGATGAAATCTAGTATAGATGCAAATTTCCGTAACGTGCTTAATATTACTTCATCCATTAATGTCCATGTGCTTTCCCAAAAATAGGAGAATAAATGCCATAGAAAGGAAATTTGCTCTTTTCTTTCCTAATGCAAAAGATGGCAATACCTAGATCTATCCTCGCTTTTATGCCTAGCTAGGGGCGTTAAACGATAGCGCTTGTTGGGAGGCAACCCAATTTTATTTTTATTCCGTGCTTTTTGCTCCTATTTAGTAATAAATAAATTATCTAGACTCTGTTTTGGTTGTGTTTTTTGTGCTTAATTAGTGTTTGTGCCAAGTAGAACCGTCGGGAAGACTTGGGAAAGTCTTGTTGAACTTGCTGTAAAAAACAGAAACTTTAGCGCTCACGAGAACTGCTGTCATTTTTATTTGAAGAGTGATATTTAGTTAATTCTTTTTGCAGATGATTAATAGATAAATTCCTCACGTCCAGAAATTTATTTTAGAATTTTTGGGGTTCCAGATCTTGCGCTAGCTACAGATTACTACAGACTGTTCTGTTTTTGACAGATTCTGTTTTTCGTGTGTTGTTTGCTTATTTTGATGAATCTATGGCTAGTAAAATAGTTTATAAATCCATAGAGAAGTTGGAATACAGTAGGTTTAACACCAATATAAATAAAGAATGAGTTCATTACAGTACCTTGAAGTGGTCTTTTGTTTTCTCTAACGGAGCTCACGAGATTTATTGAGTTTTGTGTTGTGAAATTTTCAAGTTTTGGGTGAATTCTTTTGATGGATTATGGAACAAGGAGTGGCAAGAGCCTAAGCTTGGGGATGCCCATGGAACCCCCAAGATAATCCAAGGACACCAAAAAGTCAAAGCTTGGGGATGCCCCGGAAGGCATCCCCTCTTTCATCCACTTCCATCGGTAATTTACTTGGAGCTATATTTTTATTCACCAACATTATATGTGTTTTCTTTGAGCGTCTTGTATTATTTGTGTCTTTGTTCGTTAGTATGCCACAATCATCCTTGCTGTACACACCTTTTGACAGAGCCATACTTGAATTGAAATTTGATAGAATACTTATGTGCTTCACTTAAATCTTTTGAGCTATGTAGTTTTGCTCTATGCACTTCACTTATATCTTTTGAGCGTTATAATTTTGCTCTATGTGCTTCACTGAGATCTTTTAGAGCACGGTGATGGTTTGTTTTAAATGAACTATTGATCTCTCATGCTTCACTTAAATTATTTTTAGAGTCTTAATAGCATGGTAATTTGCTTAATATAAATATGCTTGGTGTTCAAGATATGTGAAATTTTCTTTTGAGTGCGTTGAATACTAAGAGAAGATTGAAGCATGATAATTGTTTTGAGATATGGAGGTGATAATATTAGAGTTATGCTAGTTTAGTAGTTGTGAATTTAAAGAACACTTGTGTTAAAGTTTGTGATTCCCGTAGCATGCACGTATGGTGAACCGTTATGTGATGAAGTCGGAGCATAATTTATTTATTGATTGTCTTCCTTATAAGTGGCGATCGGGGACGAGCGATGGTCTTTTCCTACCAATCTATCCCCCTAGGAGCATGCGTGTAATACTTTGCTTTGATAACTTCTAGATTTTTGCAATAAGTATATGAGTTCTTTATGACTAATGTTGAGTCCATGGATTATATGCACTTTTTTCCATCCTTCCACCATTGCTAGCCTCTCTAATACCGCGCACCTTTCGCCGGTATCATACACCCACCATATACCTTCCACAAAACAGCCACCATACCTACCTATCATGGCATTTCCATAGCCATTCCGAGATATATTGCCATGCAACTTTCCACCGTTCCGTTTATTATGACACGCTCCATCATTGTCATATTGCTAGCATGATCATGTAGTTGACATCGTATTTGTGGCAAAGCCACCATTCATAATTATTTCATACATGTCACTCTTGATTCATTGCATATCCGGGTACACCGCCGGAGGCATTCATATAGAGTCATATTTGTTCTAAGTATCAAGTTGTAATTGTTGAGTTGTAAGAAAAATAAAAAGTGTGATGATCATCATTTTCTAGAGCATTGTCCCAAGTGAGGAAAGGATGATGGAGACTATGATTCCCCCATAAGTCGGGATGAGACTCCGGATGAAAAAAAAGAGGCCATAAAAAAGAGAAAAGGCCCAAATAAAAGAATGAGAGAAAAAGAGAGAAGGGACAATGTTACTATCCTTTTACCACACTTGTGCTTCAAAGTAGCACCATGATCTTCATGATAGAGAGTCTCTCGTTATGTCACTTTCATATACTAGTGGGAATTTTTCATTATAGAACTTGGCTTGTATATTCCAATGATGGGCTTCCTCGAATTGCCCTAGGTCTTCGTGAGCAAGCGAGTTGGATGCACACCCACTTAGTTTCTTTTGATGAGCTTTCATATACTTATAGCTCTAGTGCATCCGTTGCATGGCAATCCCTACTCACTCACATTGATATCTATTGATGGGCATCTCCATAGCCCGTTGATACGCCTAGTTGATGTGAGACTATCTTCCCCTCTTTTTGTCTTCTCCACAACCACCCTTCTATTCCACATAGTGCCATGTCCATGGCTCACGCTCATGTATTGCGTGAAGATTGAAAAAGTTTTTGAAAAAGTTAGAGTATGAAACAATTGCTTGGCTTGTAATCGGGGTTGTGCATGATTTAAATACGTTGTGTGGTGAAGATAGAGCATAGCCAGACTATGATTTAGTAGGGATAACTTTCTTTGACCATGTTATTTTGAGAAGACATAATTACTTTATTAGTATGCTTGAAGTGTTATTATTCTTTATGTCAATATGAACTTTTGTCTTGAATCTTTCTAATCTGAATATCCATACCACAATTAAGAAATTTTGCATTGAAATTATGCCAAGTAGCACTCCGCATCAAAAATTCTCTTTTTATCATTTACCTACTCGAGGACGAGCAGGAATTAAGCTTGGGGATGCCTGATACGTCTCCAACGTATCTATAATTTTTGATTGCTCCATGCTATATTATCTACTGTTTTGGACTATATTGGGCTTTATTTTCCTCTTTTATATTATTTTTGGGACTAACCTATTAACCGGAGGCCCAGCCCAGAATTGATGTTTTTGCCTATTTCAGTGTTTCGAAGAAACAGAATATCAAACGAAGTCCAAACAGAAAAATTCTTTTTGGAACATGATTTTCTTCTCGGATAAGACCCAGGAGACTTGGACCCTACTCCAAGAAGTACCGGAGGCAGTCACGAGGGTAGGGGGCGTGCCCCCCTACAGGGCGCGCCCCCTGCCTCGTGGGCCCCTCGGTGCTCCACCGACGTACTCCTTCCTCCTATATATATCCACATACCCCCAAACGATCAGTGGAGGAGCAAGAAAACTAATTCCACTGCCGCAACTTTATGTATCCACGAGATCCCATCTTGGGGCCTGTTCCGGAGCTCCGCCGGAGAGGGCCGTCATCACGAAGGGCTTCTACATCATCATAGCCTCTCCGATGAAGTGTGAGTAGTTTACCTCAGACCTTCGGGTCCATAGTTATTAGCTAGATGGCTTCTTCTCTATTTTTGGATCTCAATACAATGTTCTCCCCCTCTCTTGTGGAGATCTATTCGATGTAATCTTCTTCTTTTGCAGTGTGTTTGTTGAGACCCATGAATTGTGCGTTTATGATCAAGTCTATCTATGATCAATATTTGAATCTTCTCTGAATTCTTTTATGTATGATTGGTTATCTTTGCAAGTCTCTTCGAATTATCCGTTTGGTTTGGCCAACTAGATTGGTAGTTCTTGCCATGGGAGAAGTGCTTAGCTTTGGGTTCGATCTTGCGGTGTTCTTTCCCAGTGACAGAAGGGGCGGCAAGACACGTATTGTATCGTTGCCATCAAGGATAACAAGATGGGGTTTATTTCATATTGCATGAATTTATCTCTCTACATCATGTCATCTTGCTTAAAGGTTACTCTGTTTTCAACTTAATACTCTAGATGCATGCTGGATAGCGGTCGATGAGTGGAGTAATAGTAGTAGATGCAGAATCGTTTCGATCTACTTGTCACGGACGTGATGCCTATATACATGATCATGCCTAGATATTCTCATAACTATGCTCAATTCTGTCAATTGCTCAACAATAATTTGTTCACCCACCGTAGAAAACTTATGCTCTTGAGAGAAGCCACCAGTGAAACCTATGGCCCCCGGGTTTATTCTCATCATATCAATCTCCATCACTTTAATCTTGCTTTGTTTTTACTTTGCCTTTTACTTTTCACTTTGCATCTTTATATCAAAAATACCAAAAATATTATCTATCGGATCTCACTTCCGTAAGTGACCTTGAAGGGATTGACAACCCCTAATCGTGTTGGTTGCGTTGAGCTCTTTGTGTTGTGTAGGTACGAGGGACTTGCACGTGGCCTCCTACTGGATTGATACCTTGGTTCTCAAAAACTGAGGGAAATACTTACGCTACTCTGCTGCATCATCCTTTCCTCTTCGGGGAAAACCAACGCAAGCTCAAGAGGTAGCACCAAGTACCACGACGATACGAGAACAACTACCATCGACCCTCGAAGACTCCGTGGACGTCAAGTTTCTCGCCGTGCCCCTGAACATCTACGGAAACTTGTGAGACTAAGAACGTGAACGACTACCGTCGCCATGAGAACGACTACTTCCCACAATGAACCATGAACAACTACTTCCTCTACCATCGCCGACTACCACTACTTCCCACGACGATCGTGAACGACTACACTGCTTGACCCGAACCGCTCCGATAACGCACGCTTCGAAGGTATAACCCTGAGATGACCGCCCATGTATGAGATGCTCGTGCTTGCTCCGTGCTCAAATTGTCAGTGCACGTTGCCCCTCTTTTGCCTTGTCACCATCATCGACTCATGGGACACCCGGAATCCGGGAGCCCCACCATCTTTTGCACGCATCCGCACACTTCTCCTTTGCATCGGTATCTCAATCGAGTTACCGGAACCGGAATGCTGCCATGGCACCGTTTTCGTTATCGTTGTCGTGGCACCCCTTTCCTTTCCACCACGGTGACAAATGCTTCATAATGCTCTTGTCAACTTTTAATATAAATTGCATAAACTTGTTCATGTCATCCGCATCATGATAACAACAATTAAAATGTTTAGATTGTTGTTGCAATAAATTACTAAGGCATATGCGGATTTACCGGATTCGTTATTTGTTATATCCGGCCCCATTTAAATTGTTTAGATGGTGTAGTTTTGTTATGCCTCACCTCTTGCCATGTTGACCAACATTTAATATTGTTGAGTACCTAAATGAGAGAGAACTAAATAATTGATGTGGTGTTCCATCAATATGCAACTCATTGCACATTGAGCTCCACTTAACTTGTTGTTTTGTTTGTGCCCTTTTCCATGCCATGCATATTTAAACCAGACATGCATCATACTTGGTTGTGCATCATGCCATGCTTATGTGATGGTTGTTTACTTTGTTGTTTGCTTCTTTCCAGGTTGCTTCTCGTGTTAGCTTCGGTTTCGTTCTGGAGTTGTGAGGATTTGTTCGATTACATCTGTTTGTCTTCTTCATGGACTCGTTCTTCTTCCTTGCGGGATCTCAGGCAAGATGACCATACCCTCAAAATCACTTCTATCTTTGCTTGCTAGTTTCTCACTCTTTTGCTATGCCTCGATACCTACCACTTGCTTTATCATGCCTCCCATATTGCCATGTCAAGCCTCTAACCCACCTTGTCATACCAAATCGTTGTTTGTCTATGTTACCGCTTTGCTCAGCCCCTCTTATAGCGTTGTTAGTTGCAGGTGAAGATGGAGTTTGTTCCTTGTTGGAACATGGTTATTTTGTTGGGATATCGCAATATCTCTTATTTTAATTAATGCATCTATATACTTGGTAAAGGGTGGAAGGCTCGGCCTTATGCCTGGTGTTTTGTTCCACTCTTGCCGCCCTAGTTTCCGTCATACCGGTGTTATGTTCCTTAATTTTGGGTTCCTGACGCGGTTGGGTTATAATGGGAACCCCTTGACAGTTCGCGTTAAATAAAACTTCTCCAGCAAGGCCCAACCTTGGTTTTACCATTTGCACTAACAACCTACCACCTTCCCTTGAGTTCTGCAGACTCAAGGGTCATCTTTATTTTAACCCCCCATGCCAGTGCTTCTCTAAGTGTTGGTCCGAAACTGAGTAGACTGCGGGGCCACCTCGGGGAAACTTGAGGGTTGATTTTACTCGTAGGATGTCTCATCTGGTGTTGCCCTGAGAACGAAATATGTGCAGCTCCTATCAGGATGTCGGCGCATCGGGTAGCTTTGCTGGTCTTGTTTTACCATTGTCAAAATGTCTTGTAGCTGGGATTTGCCTGATCGGGTCTTCCTGGGAGAAGGAATATCCTTCGTTGACCATGAGAGATTGTGATGGGCTAAGTTGGAACACCCCTGCAGGGTTTGAACTTTCGAAAGCCGTGCCCGCGGTTATGGGCAGATGGGAATTTGTTAATGTATGGTTGTAGAGAACTTGACACTTAACTCAATTTAAAATGCATCAACCGCGTGTGTAGCCGTGATGGTCTCTTTCCGGCGGAGTCCGGGAAGTGAACACGGTGTTGGAGTGATGCTTGAACGTAAGTAGTTTCAGGATCACTTCTTGATCACTTCTAGTTCACGACCGTGCTTTGCCTCCTCTTCTCGCTCTCATTTGCGTAAGTTAGCCACCATATATGCTAGTGCTTGCTGTAACTCCACCTCACTACCTTTTCCTACCCATAAGCTTAAATAGTCTTGATCTCGCGGGTGTGAGATTGTTGAGTCCCCGTGACTCACAGTTTACTTCCAAAACCAGTTGCAGGTGCCGTTGATACCAGTGCAGGTGACGCAACCGAGCTCAAGGAGGAGCTCGATGAAGATCTTGTTCATTGTGTTGTTTCGTTTCAGTTGATCAGTAGTGGAGCCCAGTCGGGGTGATCGGGGATCTATTGCATTAGGGGTGGTCTTCTTATATTTTGGTTCCGTAGTCGAACCTTGTTTGTATCTGAATGATGTAATGCTATATTTATGTATTGGGTGAAGTGGCGATTGTAAGCCAACTCTATACCTCTTTCTTATTCAGTACATGGGATGTGTAAAGATTACCCCTCTTGCGACATGCCTACAATGCGGTTATGCCTCTAAGTCATGCTCCGACACGTGGGAGATATAGCCGCATCGTGGTTGTTACAATGATACTTATGATGAAACTACTTCTATGCTTGATACTACTGTGCCACTAGGTGAATTTCTTGATGAACAACTTGCTAGGGCTAGAGAGAATGAAATTATTGAAACTAATAATATTGATGAAAGAGATGATGAAGATTCTCCCCCTAGATATGAATTGCCTGTCTTGCTTGAGGGTTATTTTATGGATGAAGAAACTGCTAGAGACTTTCTTGCCTACAATGATAGAAGTGATCTTAAGAAACTATTAGCTAAGATGAAAGAAAAATCTCTGAATGCTAGAATCAAATATGATCCTCCTTATGCTACTTCACCTATCTTTATTACTGATAAGGATTATGATTTCTTAGTTGATCCTGATATAATTTCTTTGGTTGAATCTGATCCTTTCTATGGCTATGAATCTGAAACTGTTGTGGCACATCTTACTAAATTAAATGATATAGCTACCATGTTCACCAATGATGAGAAAACTCGCTACTATTATATCCTTAAATTATTTCCGTTCTCATTAAAGGGTGATGCTAATTGTAACATCCCAAATTTTCAATTTGGAATGTTATACATAAGTCATTCATGCATATCATATTTTATTGCATTTTCGTGTTGCGATCCTCAAAATTCTAAGCAACTCAAGGACCCACGGAGAGAGTTGGGGATTTCACTGTTTTCATATTTGAATTTTCTCAAATATTGAAACAAGCATCACTTTGGTTTTAATAATTTTTCTCTCTAAAAATATTTCATATTAAAATAATATGACTTCTCCAAAATAAATGAAATTTTGGAGTAAAAATATTAAAATCAATTTATATATTTTATTTGGATTTTATTACAATTTTATTCGAATTAGGAAAAATGCGTGTTTTTCAGAATTTGCATTAGAGGCCCAAATAAATGTTCACTTTGTCCGCTATATTTTTAGAGGACGAGGAAAATTTATTTCAGGATTTTTGGAATCCGATTAGTATTTCTTTTAATCATTTTTCTGCGCGTTGGAATATTCTTTTTTTAAAGTTCTAACCGACTCCAGGCCGTAACCGGCCAGGACTCCCCAGGCCGGCCCCTTTATAAGTCGCGCCCCGCGACCCCGCAGCCCACCCGAGCCCAGCCGCCGCCCCCGTGTCCCAAACCCAAACCCTAAGCCGTCGCCGCCGCCGCCGTGTCGTGTCGCCGCCGCTGTGTCGCGCCGCCGCCACGCAAGCGTAGCTGCCGCCGCCCCGCCAGCGCCGCCGCCACCTTGCCGCCCCACCGCTGGAGCCGCCACCGTCGTCCCGTTCCATGAGGTAGCCGCCGTCTTTTTTAAAAACTGACCGGTTTTATTTCATAAACCTAGATCTCATTTTTTTAGAATCGGTTTTGTTTCGGTTTTTCTCGGTTCGGTTAAATAGCGGACATTTGTCCGTACATTCGTTTTAACGAACGATGTTCATCCGTTAGCCGCAGACAGCGAACGTTCGTTCGTTAGCCTGTTCGTCAGTTTTTTTCCAGGGTTTTCCGTGATTATTTTCGATCGCGATTTCTGCCCTATTTTTGTTTTAGTTTATCTTTTCGCTCGTTTATCCAAATCAGGTGAAACAAGCGCCTAGATCTTCTTCTCGAAGCCCTCTTTCTGTTTAACCTACTTGAACAAGATTTTGGTACTGTAAAATTTGACTTTAGCCCAGATTAGTAAACGGATCTTGTTTCTTTCGTAGTTTGAGTTTCATTGCTCCGTTTGATTTGATTCTTTTTGCAAACCGGAGTTCTTCAGTTGAACTTTCTGGTTAGATGTTCTTATTTGAGTTTTATCCATGCATATTTTCTTGATTACTTATGTATGCTATTGTTTGTTTGCGATAGAACACCCGGAGTGCGAAGCGTGCTACTACGAGTCATTAGGATTTGCAGATCGTCAGCAAGGCAAGTAACACTTTGATCATACCCCTTTATCACCTAGTTTTTATGCATTAGTTTCAACCCTCACACATTGCATGAGTAGGATCTCTTAACATGTGGGTCTGGGAAGTACATGATGAGGTAGAACTTATTACCAGTTTTATTATCAAACCCTTTGGAGTTACTTCTACAATATGCTTATATTGCTATGCTATGCTCGTAGACGTGGATTGGGTTTGAGTGTATCCATGACAGATGTGAGTTGTTAAGTAATGGTTCAACTTAAGGTGGCAACTTTAATACACATCTAGGTGGATTGCTTGTGGGCACCTGGAGAATCCAGTGTTGTCCTATGATATCCCGGAGTACCCCTGTGATCATCCTATGGTCCGCCACCCAGGCTCAAAAGGATCATAAGATTATTCATGTTGGAAACTTCCGTGTGCAGCCACAAGCCATTATGGGCTCTGGCATAGTTGAGTATGTTGTGTGACCTCTTTCAGTGGTGGGCTAGCAGATGTAGGGGAAAGTAGGTGTAATGGTCCACCCAGTGTAGCGACCTGACCCGAATGGATCAAGTCTCTGTGCTTAAGTGTCATCCCTGGATCGGTATGCTAACACACACAGTACTCGAGGATTTATAACAGAGGTAAATCACAAGTATAAGTAACGTAAGATACTATTACCTCAATCCAAAATAGCGGAAGTAACAAGGTTGTGGATTCCCATCAACACCAACGGCAAAGTTGAGTGTAGAAATCGTAACCCTAACGTATCACTTACTCGTCGTAAGATAAACCTGCAACATGAGACGTTGTAGCCACAAAGGGTCAGTACATTGAATGTACTGGCAAATTCACACCATAGAGAATGATGAACAACAACTATCACTACATGCATATTTGGCTGGTGGAAAAGCTCTACGGTTATAAGGTTTTTGCGAAAAGCCATTTTTTCCCTACTGCAAAGGAATAAATTTTATTTAACTATCATGGTGGTTGTTAAACATTGAGAATGGTTGACAGCATTCTCAATCCCAATTAAGCATCATCATTAAAACCCAACAATATTTATTTAAAGTAACGTGATGAGATTCACATGATAATTCAGGTACTAGATACTCAAGATGTCCATAACCGGGGACACGGCTAATCATGACTAGTTTATACACTCTGCAGAGGTTTGCGCACTTTTCCCCACAAGACTCGATCGTCTCCGTTTGGTTTCTCGCACGACACGGTGTTTGAGAAACGGATGACCGAGACATAGTCTTTCAGAAGCGCTAGCACCTTACAATGGATAGACCGTTACACCTACTTTCCCCTACATCTGCTAGTCTACCCTGTAAGAGTTCGCATGACTTAATCAACTATGCTAGAGCCCATAATAGCTTGTGGCTTCACACGGAAGTTTCTAGTATGAAAAATCTCATGATCCCTTTGAGCCTGGGTGGCGGTCCAAAAAAACAGGCAATCCTGGTCTACCTAGGTGCCTAGATAGGCAATCCTGGAATACCCAGGTACCTCAATCCACCCAGATGTGTGTTTAATTTGCCACCTTAAGTAAATCATTAATTAACAATCTCACATCTGTCGTGAATACTCTCAAAACCCAATCCATGTCTACGAGCATAGCATGGCAATCTAAGCATAACGTAATAGTAACTCCCAAGAGTTTGATAATAAATAGGTAATAGGTACTACCTCAACTACTTCTCATCCCATAAATTAATTAGATCCTAATCATGCAATGTTTGAGGTTTGATCTAATGCAATAAAAACTGGGTATGAAAGAGGTATGATCAAAGTGTGAATTTGCCTACAATGTTGATGAAGATGATTCGCACTCAAAACGCTTGATAGTTCTACTCGTCACACTCCGGTCAATCTATCGTAAGCAAGCAATAGTAACCACACATAAGCAATCACTCAAAGTATCAGAAAGATCGAAGAAGACAATTCGGAAAACATCAAAACCAAGAAAATAACTCTTGCAACATAAAACAATTTCTAACAGTACCAAAATTATATGAATTTGGCCTTATCAGAAAGTTTAGGTCAAGAGCTTCGATTTGCAAAAAGAATCAACTCAAACGGAGCTACGAAACTCAAGTTATGATCAAATGAAGTTTGAATTCAAATCTGATCTAATTTAAAATTTTAAACTTTTAAAAAACATGTTTGAGTTAGATTACTGAATAGAGGAGATCATAACAAAGAAGTGGGCGTTGGTTTCGTTGGATTTGGGCAAACGAGTAAAAAGTTATGGCTATTTGAAAAAGCAGGGCCAAACTGTTTTATGGAAGAAGAAAAATAGCTACGGGCTAGGGTCTAATGTATAAATACGTAGACTAATTGATAATCTAATTATTTTATCATATTAGTCTAAAATAATAAACTACGGAGGTATGAGAAGAACAAAAAAACAAAGAAAGATACCTTTATAAGGCAGAGAAAAGACAACTTTGGAGAAAGAAGACAATTTCCAAAAGTCGCGCCGGAGAGGAGAAATATATTTTTCTTAAATGAATCTAGTCAAACCAAAATATTGATTTAACCCGAATCGGATGATTTTTGGAGGCTCTATGGGTCTATATTTATTGGTGGAAAAGAGGCTTAGGGGTCAAAGACTAGACAATATGGGACTAAACATAGACAAAAATATATGAAACACAGAAGAAAAGAGGCGGATGGGCCTAAAGGCCTTCGGCCGGTCGCGCGCACGCTGCGTTGTAGTTTTTTTTAACAAAATTCGGCCTAAGAGGAAAAAAAGGCTGGCTGGGCCTGGCCTATTTAAGAGAAAAACAATGGGGCGCCAGAAGCTACTATACTGCGCATGTAGGCGATAAATAAATATGGGCCGCACGTACAGTTTTTTTAAATAGAAACAGAAGGAAAACCAAATAAAAAAATAAAATAAAAATTTTATATAGGCATATTATATATCAAAATTTTCAGAAAAATATTTTCTATTACACGAACATTTTTCTGGCATTAAATAAAATACACACAAATTCTAATAATTCTAACAGTGCTCCTGCTCTAATAAGATCCAACAAAAATCATTTTAAAAATACCAAAATGAAATCAAATTTATTTCTCTCCAATTTTCTGTTGTAGGAAATCATGTTACCCTATTTTCCATGTATTTTAATTTTTGGAGAAAAATGATTTGAATAAAATCCAAATAACTCCAAATTGAATAATAATTCCAAAAATACTTTGAATTTGATCCTTTGAAATTCCCAACTCATATTTCATATAATTTGAAGAAGTCATTTTATCTCCTCTCGTGAAAATCATTGAGTTGCATAAAGTTTCAAAATTGGAAATATTTTCCAAATGAAATTCAAATATTTTCAACACCCCTTGTCATTTAAATAAATGGAAGAAGTCATGTCATCTTCTCTCCAGGGTTTCGTGGTGAAAAGAATTTGAATTCACAGAGATCACGAATGAAAAATGAAAGTTTGGGAAAGTCCTTTTATTCCCTCTCATTTAACTTTCAAAAAGTTTTCGAATTTCACTCAATTTCACACAATCAATCAAACAATCAATCAAATCTATCTATTTATTATAACATTCCAAAATTTAGAATTTTGGGATGTTACAAACCTACCACCCTTAAAATGAATCTCGTCCTCGAGATCTGGAGAAGCTAGCAAGAAAAGGTTAGGGTTTGGGGTCTTCTCAAAATCCATCGATCATCACAGGGGTCTGCGGTGCTACCACCCTTAGAAGCATGGTTACTGTTCCATCAAAGCTCATATACTCCATCCTTATTCTTGACAGTGTCGGTCTTCTCAGATCCTCGAGAAAATTCCTTCTCTGAGCTCTTCCGGTAGTGGCATAACCTTTTCCTCAATTCTTCTGCCTTTCATCTTGGTAAGGTTCTTCTGTGATTGGGTCTTCTTAGCTGACGGGTCTGGCGCTAAAACTAAACAACTATCGATATCTCATGGTGGTCAACAATTTATGGTTTCTCCTGCAAGAAATGGCTCTGGGTTGATCTCACCGTATAACCTACGGTTGGCAAAAACTGCCTTGTATAAGGGAAAAATTGCTATACCATTCTAAGGTTTAAACAAGGCTTAATATCGTTGTCTCTCTACTATAGGTAAGTCACTCAGATTTAACATCCCATATAGCAAGGCGAATAATAAGAGTAAGTCGGTATGGTGATCAATCCATCCCGCACCCAAATCATTACCTTGTATATGGTTTAGCGAATCTCGCATTCTAACACTCGGTCATCCTCACAAGCATTGCAAAATTTCTCTTGTCGACAAACCAAGTTCGGATAAATCCATTGATTCTGCAAGCCAAACAAATATCTATCGTTCCTTCACAACTCTCACGTTTTGCGTAAACTCCTATAAAATCGTCAGTTGATAAAGTCGTAACTCTCTCCAGGGTTTTCCTTCAGCAAGAATGTGCTCGCTTCTTGGCAGGTCCTGGGCCTGTGGGTTATGGCCCATCTTATCACTTGTAGTCCTTGAACTTATCATCAGGCAACTGATCATTATTCCAACTTCCAACTTCCTAGTATTCTTAAATCCATCCTATTGTACTATCTTCCTTCCTTCTATTGGCACCAAACTAGGACATGTTTACTCAGACTCATCATGGAATTTTCATTGATCCATATTTCCAACATCATACCTCCTTTATATCCAATCGTAATTTATCTCTTCATCCTCGTGGAATACCCCACATACCGAGAAAAAAACTTATACTTATGGAGTCCATATTCCACTTCGTGGAACATCATTATCCTTTCCAGGGTCAAGCGTCCTTATAGGGGAATATTGGCCATCTTTGCCTAGCACTTCTTCAACTGGGAAACATGAAACACATCATGAACTCCTGACAGTCCTTCGGGTGACTCCAACTTGTTGGCCACTTCTCCCATACGCTCCAAAACTCGGTATGGTCCTACAAATCTCGGGGCTAACTTTCGCTTAACTCCAAATCATTTAACTCCTCGCAGAGGGGACACACGAGGACATTCTCTGTCTTCAATTTCATAGACTACCTCCTTGTGTTTTTTAGTCTGCATAACTTTTCTGCCTGGACTGAGTTACCTTCAGTCTATCTCGAATCAACTTAACATTCTCTTCTGACTCCTTGACCACATTTGGTCAAAACAACTGACGGTCTCCAACTTCATCCCACATACTCTTGGGGTATGACACATATCAAGACAAAACTCGTATTCATTTTGTCCGAAATCCACTCAGTGGAGTATCCTTATCTTTTCCAGGGGTCAACGGTTCTTACAGGGTACTACCACCCTTAAAATGCACAAATCTTCCATATACCATATTTCTCATATCCTCAAAATGGTCAAAATCCTTCTTCATAGAGTAACAACTCATAAAACCCAAATCTTTACCAACGATGCTAACTTTATTGATTCTCCAATGATTACAATCTCTTGCTTTTCCATTACATGTCTCAACTCAACACCTCAATATAAAAGAAAATGTTCTCACTTCTAATACTCCATTTCTTTTGTTGCAAACTCAACTATCTAGCACAAGTTTCCTTCTCCTTAGGGCATTCTCTGGCAAAGTGCCCTGCTCCATTACAACTAAAACATATTACTTCTGACAAGTATCAAGGTTTCCTTTTTGGGCAATTGTTGAGGTAGTGCCCTGATTCCTTGCACCTGTAACAGGTGATATGACTCAGGTCCCTCCTGGGCTCCAATCGGTTTCTCTTCCTGGAATTTTCCATTCCAATTTGGGCTTCTATTTCCTGTGGGTCATATTCTACTTCCTCTGTCGGGAATTCTACTACATCCCCATTCAAACAATTTTGGGAGATGTGTCCTTCTTCTCCACATGAATAGCAAGACTTAGTGCAGGGTTTACTCGGGTCTTCTTTAGGTGTGTCCTCCACCTCTTCCTTCATCATAGTTTCTTCTAAAATTCCCATAAGGGCTCCTTTCTTTACTTCTTTCTTCTACTGGATGGTTCGTTGTACCATGGGGTAAATGTGACACTGAGCAGGATAGTGGGTAGTCCCTTCACACAAGAAACAAGTAATCTGCCTAGTTGGGCATTCTTCAACTGGATGACTTCCTTCACAATTAGGGCATTCATCCTTGTGTTTTTTATGGGTGTGTCCTATTTCTCCACAAGTCTTGCATGCACAAGGTTTCTTCATATCCTTTCCATAAGGCTTCAACTTCTGGGACACAAGCCGAGACTTTGGCAGAGTCAACTTAAATTCTTTACAAGTGGTTACCCCTTGCCATCCATTGATGGTTTGGTACATCCTCCACCAAGTAGCATCACATCTTTCAAAGCACTGAAGAGCATGTTGGGTCATATCCTTTCCGACTATAGGGTTATTCTTCATGTGATCCTCCATGTTGTGAATCCATTGGTCCGTCTCCAATTGACTCATCGGTCCAGAAAATATAAGCTCATCTTCATTCATCCTCTATTGGGTCCATGGGTTTGGGGTGAGATAAGAGAGATAGAGAGGGATACACACAATACAAACAAAAGTTTTGAAAAGACAGATTTTATTTATGGCTATCGGGAAAAACATCAAACAAATGACAGCTCACAAACATCGCATCTAACGTAGGTATATAACAGGGGTTTGGTCTTCTAAAGGTCAATAAATCTTCAACGTCGTCTAACTCTTCAAGTCTTGTTCATGCCTCCAATGGCTTCTTCCGATCATGCTTGTCTTTCTCAAGTTCTTTTGCCAGATCAACTCTGTTGACGCGAAGTCTCTCGTGACGTCCTTTAATATTCTGGAGTTGCATTCCAAAATTCTGGTTCCAACATCCTTCACATGAACCATGGTCATACTGTCCTTCAGTTCCTGACAAATCTCCGGTATTCTCGAGGTTGTAGCTCCTCCAGCTTGGCTACTTTCATATTTTGGTTCCTAAGTTCTTCACGAAATGCTTCCTTGTCTAATACGGCTTCATGGAGCTCCACCTTAAACTTCTTGATGTACTACTCCAGATCCTGGTGATACACCGGCTAAGGTTAAAACTTCATCTTACTAATAGGTGCTCCATCAGCCTTCTTCCATCAAATCCATTCTGAAGAAATGCATCCTTAACTCAGCATGGTGACAATAGCATCAGCGAGTGATGACATCACGGATAACCGTGTTTCTGCTCTTGTCATTCCCATGAGCTATCATTCCATAGTTGATATCTCCTGCCTTAGGGTTTTCTTTGACAAAACTTTAAGTTTTTAACTCTCCATGCTCCGGTCTTTCTCCGATACACCTTGATCTCGGGTATTGACAACTTCCATAGTCTGCCAAGTTCCATAAGGGTAGCCTTCCTAGGTCATACAAATCTGGGAATTCTTCAGAGCCTTCAAATTCTACTTGTCTTCAGTCTTCAACCGTTGTAGTTTCCATTATTCAGATGCACGGAAAATACTCTTCATTCTGAAGTGGTCTTAGTTGTCCGATATATTGTACTTCTTGGAGTGGTCTCATCAGTCGAATCTTCATGTGGTCAAAAGGGGAAAGGGGTATGGTCTCACTAAAGGGAATTTTTGAATAAGCTCAGAAGAGAAGAGAGGTAAAAGATCTTTTTGAAAGGGAAAGTTGTAGAGAAAAATCTTTGCTATGGGCTTGCCATTTTCTAGGGTCACGTCCTATAGTCAACATGTGCTCTGATACCATCTTGTAGCGACCTGACCCGAATGGATCAAATCTCTGTGCTTAAGTGTCATTCCTGGATCGGTATGCTGACACACACAATACTCGAGGATTTATAACAGAGGTAAATCACATGTATAAGTAACGTAAGATACTATTACCTCAATCCAAAATAGCGGAAGTAACAAGGTTGTGGATTCCCATCAATACCAACGGCAAATTTGAGTGTAGAAATCGTAACCCTAACGTATCACTTACTCGTCGTAAGATAAACCTGCAACATGAGACGTTGCAGCCACAAAGGGTCAGTACATTGAATGTACTGGCAAATTCACACCATAGAGAATGATGAACAACAACTATCACTACATGCATATTTGCTGGTGGAAAAGCTCTACGGTTATAAGGTTTTTGCGAAAAGCCAATTTTTCCCTACTGCAAAGGAATAAATTTTATTTAACTATCATGGTGGTTGTTAAACATTGAGAATGGTTGACAGCATTCTCAATCCCAATTAAGCATCATCATTAAAACCAAACAATATTCATTTAAAGTAACGTAATGAGATTCACATGATAATCCAGGTACTAGATACTCAAGATGTCCATAACTGGGGACACGGCTAATCATGATTAGTTTATACACTCTGCAGAGGTTTGCGCACTTTTCCCCACAAGACTTGATCGCCTCCGTTTGGTTTCTCGCACTACTCGGTGTTTGAGAAATGGATGACCGAGACATTGTCTTTCAGAAGCGCTAGCACCTTACGATGGATAGACCGTTACACCTACTTTCCCCTACATCTGCTAGTCTACCCTGTAAGAGTTCGCACGACTTAATCAACTATGCTAGAGCCCATAATAGCTTGTGGCTGCACACGGAAGTTTTTAGTATGAAAAAACTCATGATCCCTTTGAGCCTGGGTGGCGGTCCAAAAAAACAGGCAATCTGGTCTACCCAGGTGCCTAGACAGGCAATCCTGGAATACCCAGGTACCTCAATCTACCCAGATGTGTGTTTAAGTTGCCACCTTAAGTAAACCATTAATTAACAATCTCACATCTGTCGTGAATACTCTCAAAACCCAATCCACGTCTACGAGCATAGCATGGCAATCTAAGCATAACGTAATAGTAACTCCCAAGAGTTTGATAATAAACAGGTAATAGGTACTACCTCAACTACTTCCCATCCCACAATATAATTAGATCCTAATCATGCAATGTTTGAGGTTTGATCTAATGCAATAAAAACTGGGTATGAAAGAGGTATGATCAAAGTGTGAACTTGCCTGCAATGTTGATGAAGATGATTCGCACTCAAAACGCTTGATAGTTCTACTCGTCACACTTCGGTCAATCTATCGTAAGCAAGCAATAGTAACCACACATAAGCAATCACTCAAAGTATCAGAAAGATCGAAGAAGACAATTCGGAAAACATCAAAACCAAGAAAATAACTCTTGCAACATAAAACAATTTCTAACAGTACCAAAATTATATGAATTTGGCCTTATCAGAAAGTTTAGGTCAAGAGCTTCGATTTGCAAAAAGAATCAACTCAAACGGAGCTACGAAACTCAAGTTATGATCAAACGAAGTTTGAATTCAAATCTGATCTAATTTAAATTT